>NC_135174.1:884674-1184674 GCF_041146795.1 Maylandia zebra | reverse complement strand
TCAAAATAAACTATTTCCAGCTGTGGAATTCGAGTTCTAAGCATCCCAGCAACTATTCAGAAAGGTCAAACATGACCAGTATAGGCTTTTAAGGCCTACAAGTAAAAAACTACATTTTCCGCGAAAATGACATCACTTCCGGTTTCGGGCAGGAAATGGCGGACATGTGATAGTTAGCGGTGACATCTGTTTCACTGTGGGAAGTGTTACGAACAGCTGATCGGATCGGCAAAGCGTGTTTCTGGAATATTATGTTTTTGTTCCTGCAAGAGCTTTTTATGCAATTTATGTGGAAGGAAACTGTGACCGAGGACAAGCTGATGGCATCAGATGTAAGTACAACTCCTCTGGTTTCATATGCAAAACAAATTATTGTGCTAGCTTACACGGTTCAGGTTCTACAGGGATTTAAAAATAGTTACACAACACGGAGCGTGCTGCTCTGACCGGCTTTAAAGGGTTAACAATGACTTTAAAAAATAATATAAAATAGTGTGCAACACCACTGAAGTTTTTTTAAACTCTCTTTTCAACCAGCGGCAGTCACTCTCCAAATAACTTCTGCTTAGCTTTCCGAGCTTCCCTCAGGTCCTCTTAATCAGCGGTCTCCAACCTTTTTTGCGCCATGGACGGTTTATGCAATATTTTCACGGACCGGCCTTTAAGGTGTCGCGGATAAATGAGGGAGGGGCTAATAATCGGCTCAGTCATTTTTAATGATCGTTGAAAGCCCAGATCGTGATCGTGATTAAAATTCGATTAATTGAGCAGCCCTACCTAATATGTTTTGATTACATGAAATAAAGATGCGCGAGTGTTTCTCTGACCTGTGTGTACGCCGCCACATATGAATGTGAGCCATCAAAGAGAAACAGGAACTCCACAGGCTGATTCTGGGTCTGCAGCTGAGAGCACATTTCAAATGCTACACAGGCACCAAAAGAATATCCAGCGACTCTGTACGGGCCGTCCGGCTGCACCTGCCTGACGCAGCTCACGTAGTAGGCAGCCAGGGACTCAATGCTATCCAGAGGAGCAGCTGCAAAGGAAACACACGAGGGGAGTTAGTTTAGCTGCACAGTGACATAAACAGCTGATGCACAACATGTGAGTGACAAAGGTCTGAGAACAGAACCACAAACTTTTAAACTGTGAAAGAAAGAAAACATGAAATCACATCAGGTCTTTGGTTTTCCTCAGGCCACTATGGAGGGAGCTGTACATGTACAAGTGTTTGCAGTTTCACCTTTGAACAGTCAGACTTTCAGCTTCAACACATTTTTCTGTTTAACAGTTACACACGTTTTGATACACATGATTGTGACACCTGGTGAGGACGCACACTCATCATTTGATGACGATGGTTCAAAGTGTTGATTTTGTACTTTAAAGTTTTTCTCTGTGACTGTAAAGTCATTTTAATATGAGCCCCATTATGCTGACAAACCCACACCGACGATGCACACAGCTCAGCAACACCAACGAGCCTGAAACTCAACGACATGAAAAGTTATCCATGAGGCGCCAAAACACAACAACAGCTGCAGCAAAGGCTCTTTGTACTGTAAGATGAAGATCCTACAAAAGTAGGAAGCCTCACAAACCACATGTAGACTGGTTGTGCAAACTCCCACAGACCCTGCAGTCGAGAGGATAACGAGCTGCTCCAGTGATCATGACCAGGACACAAACTGCTTCCTCCTGAATCAGAGGCCTGACTGACAGACACACCCTGGCATAGAGGAAGCTGAGGAGTGTGACAGTTGGAGCACACGCTCAGGTCTAGGTCTTTAAACAGGGGAACCACCACCCCAGTGTGCCAGTCCAGAGGCAGCATCCCAGAGCTTCACGCAGCGCCGTGTCAGCCAGGACGGCCCTGCAACACCCAGATCCTTCTCATCAGCCTGTCCTAAATCCTAGCAGGAGCTACCACGACGCGTACCACAAAATGCATCGCACTGGTTCTTCCCAGTAGTTCAACTCCTTGGAACTGGTTGTCTGCTTGCCAATGAATCCTGCTTATTGGTTCCACTTGTGCTACAATCAGGACGAATTGTAGTGGCGCAGTCTAAAGCTGGATATGAATATTACTTTTATGTTTATTGCACAAAAGGACAGCATGCTAGCTCCAAGCTAGAGCTCAGAGCGATGAGGAAGCTGAGCTTCAGCAGGTAACAGAGGTGGTGATGATCAGTCGAGCGGTCGCCTCTGATCATGTTTCTACGGTACCAGCACAAACACACAGTGTGTTTGTGTGACTGCAGGTTTATATTGTGAAATGTAATTATGAGACAGCGCGCTTCACAAAGAAAGCACTGTAACAAGTAACTAATAGACAAGTAACTAATTACTTTGTCTTGGGAGTAATTAAGATAGAACACTTCTAAAAAGTAATGCAGTATGTAACAGAGTACACCCATGACCCAAACACTGATCACACCTCCAACATGCACAAACATTTGACATCATATAACTGATTCATAATGAATGTGTTTGACTGTTCTCTCACAGTGGAGCCGATAAGAATCAATAAAGGAATCAATTCCATGAGTGACGTCAATAATGGAGTCCGTTTCCATCCGCAGACACACTGCAACACTATCAGCCCAGAACCCGGACCTGGACCCGGCAGTGTGGGATCCTGCTGAGCTGTGGACGTCCTGAAGGATTCTAGATTTGATTGACTTCAATCACAAAAAGCTTCCTCAGAGTCGAGGCTGTGCTGAAGAAGGCGGACACACCAAATACTGACTGAAGTCTACAAACTGTTCCTGACTGCATCCACCTGAGTCTGCACACGTTTCATAAACGACTCTGCATATTTCCTTTCCAAATGCAAAGTGCACAGTAGCTCCTGTCTGTTGTGCAGGACTCGGTATTTTCATTGTCTTTAAAGTATAACAAACCTTTGGTGCACTGCAAGCCGTAGCAAGGCACGCTGAGCTTAGAAGCAAGCGTCTTAAAGGCTGCGATGGAGCCCTCGATGGGATGTACCAGGAACAGCGGCCCGTCCTGGCTCTTCACCTTGTTCAGTGACATCACAGTAGGGCTGCTGGGGCTGACCATCAGCTTGGTCAGATCAGACTCCAACACAGAGCGAACGCCGTCCTTCTTAGCTGTGGTGTGTGGAGATGTACTCAGTTATGTTTGTACACATGATAACACATTTCATATTAACAAGAGTCTTAACAGCTCGATTTAAACAAATACATAAGTGCTTTTTTACAACCTGAAACCTTTTCAAAGATCTTTCTGCATTTAAAAAGCAGCTCTTCATACCGCTTTGTCCTTCTGGCTTGCTATTGGCCAGCTCTCGCAACTTGTTAATGGTGAGCTGGCGGATATCCCTCATGGCCATGACGATGTCATAGTCGCGTTCCAGAGTCTGGCGAACCTCAACGCCCATCAAAGAGTCCAGACCCAAATCAGCCAATGAGGTGTCAGCATTCAGACTGCTGACATCCCGCACACCTGTGAGTGAGAAGAAGTTAAAAACAACGAAGAAATGAGTCGATGTCTGTGATACAAAGTAACCTCAAAGATCACCAAAGCGACTCAGGACGGCGGTCTTTTCTTATATAACACCTTTATGAACGCTAGTTTGGTATAACCTGACTCTTACCTAGAATGTGAGCTACAGCGTCCACCAAGTCTTTCCGGTTTCCTGCTTCACTCTTTACGACCGTCCTCTCCGCCAGCACAAAGCTGGACACCACTGGGTGCTGCTGGCACAGGAAGAAGTCCAGCACTTCCAGACAGGAGGCCATGCGCTGCGGGAGGGTGCCACCGATCACAACGTCATTCCCACCCATGGTCTCTAGAACCACCCCAACATCACCAATGGCACCCCACTGGACTGCAAGTCCAGGCAGGCCATCATAGTGGCGCTTCTCACACACGCGCTCCATCGCAGAGTTGGCGTAGCCATAATTACTTTGGCCAGCGTTGCCACGGCCACAGCTGACTGAAGAGAAGGCCACAAAGTGTCTGAGCTCTGGACACAGTTTCCTTGTTACTCTAGAGAGGGGATGGAAACATCCAGAGGTCAGCTCATGATGGTGCCCAGTGACACACAGAGGGAGGAGCCACTCTTCTCACTTACCTGTCCAGGTTGATGGTGCCGTCATTTTTAGGTTTGTTAACTTCGAGATAAAGCTGAGGAGTTAAATTCTCCAACATACCGTCTTTCAACACCTGAATGCAAACAAACATCAACAAACGGTCACTTTAAACGTTAACTGGCAGTAGTTTAGCTGTTAGCATGTTAGCATCTGATAATTGAGAAACTTGAGTCGACATCGTTAGCATCGTTCTTGCTTTTGTTTTCGTTGCATGTCATGTGACACTGCAGCTATTGAAGTCCAACAAAGGGATCTGACCATCATTCTAGTATGCAGTAATAATGCAGTAATAATGCAGTAATAATGCAGTAATAATGCAGGATCCAAACACTGACAGCAACGTCAGCATTAGACAGCGAGTGAGGCGCCTGCTGGAAGGTGGAAGACGTCGTAAATGTAAACAAACCGTCTTGACTGAGAAGTTACTTTAGAAAATAAAATGTATTGTTTCAAAATAAAAGTAAAGAAAGAAAGCTACTGTTAGGTACTAGCACTGGTACACACATGAAAGGTAGCACTCTCCCCTGCTCGCTGTAAAAAGTCACTGCTGCCTCTAACACATCCACGGCTTGTTTCTGGGAGGGGCAGTTACCCCCCCACGGTTAGTTAGTGACACTGAAGAGCAAAAGTATGGAGGGCTCAGCTCAGTGACAGCTGCAGCAGCCAAAGTGCACGAACCAGATATATGTAGTCCAAATTTAGGAAGGACCATAAAACCTGTGAAACATGATTTTTCCAAGGTGACACATATAAATAACTAAAGGGAATCTGACCATGGCTAGGTGAAAGACACCACCCACTGCACCCATGGCACAGGCCTCAGCAATCAGTTGCTCTGTTCCTTTCAGTGTGCCGACATCACTGGTGGACACAAACACCTCCACACCCTGATTCTGCCAGTCCTGCACCCGCTTCGCCTGGTAACCTGAAGACAGTTCAACAGTGAAGCTGTAAGATGAGTCACATCAGCACTGATGCAGGACTTGGCTGTGCACATCAGTAGGAGCACCGTGTCATCGTGCATTACCGTTTCTCACGCCTGATCTAGAAGTCAGCACCAGTTTGTGGGCTCCCCTCTCCACCAGCCACTGAGCAAGCTCCAAACCAAACCCCCCGAGCCCCCCAGTTATAATGTAGGAGTGGGACGAGTGGCAGAAGGTGCGACAGATAGCTGGCAGAGACAGAGGGGAAGCAGCCTGTACAGCTGCTCCCTGCTCCTCACAACGGACCTGTGAGAAAAGAAAAGCTGGTCAGAAGATAAGCAGCAGTCCAGCCACTCTGCAGTCACAGTAACATACCAACCACATGCATGTAGGGATGGGCAGGTCCAGTACAAACACCTCACTCACCTGAACCAGGACCTTGCCGATGTGCTTGCCCTGAGCCATGTATCTGAATGCTTGTTCCACTTGGTCCTTATCGAACACTGTGGTTCTCAGAGGCTGAACTACTCCTCCCACAATGCCCTGCTGCAAACACTGGGACACCTCCTCCCACTCTTGGTTGCCCTCTTCAAAGAGAGCATCCAGCAGGATACCATGGAAAGCCACATTCTTAAGGAATAACGCCATGCCTGAAAGAATCACAGCAACGTGACAGCGTTTGTCAAGGCTTCAAGAATCATTTATGACAACAAAACTCTGGTTAACACCTGCAGGAACCTTTAAAAAGCTAATAAAACATGTTTATATATTTATCTATCCTGTTGTCAATAAACACCAGATCTACTGACCCAGAGGAGTGTTGTTGGAAAGGTCATATTTGCCGATCTCCAGGAATCGTCCGTGTCGAGCGAGGCAGCGAACACTGGCCTGCAGCTTCTCCTCGGCCAGAGAATTCAGCACCACATCCACGCCTGAAACACACGCAGCAAACACGACGTCACATACAGTCAGTGTATAACATGGAAGAATAACTGAGTGCGGATTACTCAGTTCACACAACTGTTACTTGTTAAACTCAAAAACCTGCTAAAGCTTTGTGTGCACAAGTCTTGTTCCAGGACATTCTTGGGTTCCTCAACATGGAACAAAGTGTCTGCAGTACACGTGCCGTGTTCCACACCGGCTTTAAAGTCCCAGAGGAAACATCAAACATGTTAGAGGAGGCGGAGCTGACAACCACGAACAGCACCAGTGCTCACACAGAAGCACACACAGTCATCGATGCAGCACTGGGAGGAAACACACTGGCACCGGTGCATGATGCACATTTCACCAATGAGTTTACAGTGAGAGCTGCTGAGCAGCAGCACTGTGACCGGACGGGGAAAATTACTACTGAAAGAAAGACGAGAGATTCTGGACTTAATGTCCGTCTTTGGATCCAGGACCTCGACACAGGAAGTCTGGACCGGCTCTCTGTTCAAACAGTCCAGTCTCTGATCCTTTGAGTATGATCCATAAGGCGGTGCAGAGCCTGGATGGAGCCGACGGGTGGGGGCACTGCCTCTGGCCTTCACATATCTCGCCTGCCTACTCAAGCCGGGGCCCCGAGCAGCTTTGCAGGCCCAGCTTTCATCAGCCACTCACAGCAGCTACTCTGCGCTTGGAATACGACTGTGTTCAAAGGCTGGAGTAACCTGTAAGTGCCATTTATACTAATGTATATCAATACTCAGGGAATATTGTTTGGAAGAATGGTCTTCCATCCCTGCAGCAGAGCACAGGGAATGATTGCTGACTGCTAATCCAAGATATCTGATGTCATGTCAATCGTCCCCTGAAGCACTGAGCAGCTACCTTTGCCTTGTGTGTGGAGCAGAATGTGCCGTTCAAAGGAAGTATCTCTGGAGTTGGCGAAAGCCTCTGCTGATAGCTGAGGGAATCTCTTCTGCAGGTACGTCCGCTTCTCCATTGAGCCTAGACAAGAGGCCCCGCCCCCAAAGTTGGGGTAAAAAGACATGAGATATAATTACAACTTATTAGCAAGAGGCTTTAAAAGAATCTATAATAAGAGTTGTTACTGTGAGTCTGTGTGCGAGTGTTACATACTCACCGACTGTAGTGAACACTCTGCACTTCTTACTGAGCGCTATGGCGATGGCAGCCTGGCCCACGCCTCCTGACCCCGAGTGGATGAGCACGGTCTCTCCAGGGCGTAATCTGCCACGCACTACCAGGGAGTAATACGCTGTGGCATAAACCACTGGCACAGAAGCTGCTTGCTCCAGTGTCCTGAACACACACACAACACAATAAGTGTGTGGTTTATGTAGCAGGATGTAACTGTGCTGTATGCTGGAGAAACTGCACAGCAGCAGCTTCATGAATGAGACTAATGAATAAATGAATCCTGTGTCAGTGCTCCGCCTTCAGGCTTGGACACTGAAGACTGTCTCACTTAATAATCGAGCACGTACACAACGCCTGTCTGCTCATTCACACACACATTCATACAGTGATTCTTTTATCTAAAACACGGACACACACACGTCACCATATCAGCAGGAGTCTGTGAGGGTTCAGCTAAAGAGGATCTTTGTGTTACAGATGTGTAGGACGTGCTGTTACTGTGTATCTGCAGAGTTGATACAAAGTTTCTGATCACGCGTTTAGTTTGAACTTTCAGCACAAACAGCTTCATGTGTGCAAACAGACTGAAGACCACTGCCAGTTAAACTAGTAACTACTGGCATCAGGTGAGCTTCTCTGAAGGCTGCTGATGATTAAAAAAAAGATTTCTTGTATTTTAATGTTTATGTTAAAGCTGCTGAGAACGTTCAGAGTTCTCCGCACACTGACCAGCTGTGGGGAACCTCCCAGAGGAACCTTCTGTCAGCGTCCACGACCGTTGCCAGGCCTTTGGCAGGCAACAGCCCCATCACACGACGCCCGCTGGGGTCGCGACCAGAAAACTCCATACCCAGCATGCACTGCTTTAAAGCCTGGTCCCCTTTATAACAAATAACAAATGGAAAAGGTTTGTCATGTGACTGTGAATGTTCAACAACAGCATCACACACTACGACCCAGCAGAGTGTGGCATTACTTGGTGTGTACAGACACACTACCTGGGATGGCGTCGGGCGGCAGCTTGCCAGTAGCCAGCATGATGTCTCTGAAGTTGAGCGAGCTGTAGTAGACGTGGCACAGCTGCACAGCAGGGCTGCTGCTCACAAAGTGGCGAAGCGGGGACGCGATCCAGCGCAGAGACGACAGGTCGCCGCGTGTCAGCACGTTGACGTAAGCGGCTTCGGTCGGCGCTTCATTTACATCTGAAACAGCAAGCAGACAAGCCTCAGTGAGCGCGGGAACCAAGAGGGAAGGAGGCAGTGCTGTCTAACTCACTGCTGGGTTCAAACACCTGCAGCAGGGGCGCCTTACAGAGCTTTGTCAGAGAGCACAGCTCTACAATTAAAAGTCATTCTGACGACTGTTTGTTCCATGTAAAATTACAGTTTTGCAGATTTTACGGATTCATTTTTGTAAAAGTGCAGCTGAATCTCAACTCTGTGTTGCAGCGTCTTGAAACAGAACTGTAAGAATGACGTGTAAATAACAACGTCATTCTTATTCTTTATGTTTGTGATGTCATTCATAGGAAGTGCGTCCTCCACATGTTTAGAGCGCAGGCCGAGACATGTAAAGTGACCTGGACCAAACATGAGTGGATCCTGACACGTGACCATCTGCAGCTCATTCGCCTCCTTAAATACACGTATGAGTGCGAGTCGAACCATGAGTGATGAGCTGGTGTCTGAAGGTGCCCCAGCGTCCGTCCCTGAACACGTTCATGACCAGATCCTTCTGCAGTACTGACTGGATGGACTGGTGATCCTGCTGGAGGTCTGGTGCTGCTGAAGACTCGTTTAGGTTGGACACAAACACACAGCTGGTGGCAAAGCGAGAGAAGAAACACAAACAGGCATAAAGACACGTTTGTCCTGCAGTAACACATGAATAATACAACAGTGAACCCAAAGTGTTGAACCAGGGCAGACTGAGCGTGACAGACTTTAGCTGGTCTGAAAGCAGAGGACGAGTCCTCAGAGGTTTGAGCCTCTATCTGAGGCCTGTGGGAAAAACTGACTTTACACAGAAATATAAGCAACAGAAAGGATCCACTATGTTTCCACTGTACAATGAAGTGTTAACGTCTGAGGAAGCCTCACTGATTACACTTGTGCTGAGTCTATTAGAAACCTGTGCTCTGGCACATTAGTGATCATCAGTAAGACTCTAAATCCTGACTGAAAGTCTTGGTGTGATCCTTTCTACATAAAAGCTGCAGTGTGAGAACAACGAGCTGTTAACGATGTCGTACCGTATCCGGTTGCCACCAGGCTCTTGCCGTAAACAGTTGACCATTCCCACAATCCCACACTCTGGCTGAGAAGCAGTCAGCCACACTGGATGGTCTGAGGACTCTGACATCACTTCCTGCTGCAGAGCAGAGTCCCCACAGTTAGACTTTTAAACAGCTCAAATCTCTCTCATATATACTTTATGATAACACAGAGAAAACAGCCAATCAGACGAGCCCGATGAGCGAGCTGTGAGTGTTCGGGGACAACGACAGACAGGGAGACGAAAGTGGGACTGACCTTGAGCGTTTCCACCCACTGATAGTCTTTGCTGTCCACAGGCAGGAAAACCGGCTGTTTACTCACAGACTGACGGCGACACAGAAAGAGGGCGGAGCCGTAGAAAGACTTCCTGACAGCCACCAGGTTAAGAGAAGCCTCTGAGAGCACTTCCTCCCACTCAGCCTTCCAACAAGATCAGAATAATCAAAACTCAGCTGACAGCACGTCACAGCAGGGTGGAAAAATGTTCTGTTTAAACACACCTGTGTGAGGAGTCCCTGCTGGCTGCTGCTCTGAGCAGTGCTGGACAGGAAGGCCACAGCCTCCCCCACAGTCTCCCCCTTCAGCAGCGTGTGGAGGAGAACAAACCCACTTTCTTTGGCTCCAGATGCCAGATTTGCTACCAGCAGCCTGGGCTCTGTCTTCACTGGACCCCATGCATGGTTACACAGCACCAGGTCCGCCCCCACAGCAACGTCTCCAGCAGCTGGGCCGGTCAGAGGATCCCACTGAGCCGCAGCGACACCGAGCTCCTCCAGGGGAGCCTGGTGGGGGGCCAGAAGCTCCAGACTGGCCGCAGTCGCAGTGTAGTCCACACGGAGCATGGGCTGGATGTTGAGCAGGGGCACGACGCGAGAGAAGAGCTGGCCGTCGTCTGAGAGAGCCTGCAGGAGTCAGAGGCGTGAAAATGATGTGTGTGGAAATAATCCAGCTAAATCCAGCTGTTTGAGAGTCTTACCTCCAACACTTTGATCCTGCCAGGTGTGCTGTTTTCCACCGTGATGTCGAGGCAATGTCTCAGGGCGTCGTCGACCAGCAGACCCTGGAGCAGGTCGTCTTTAAGCAGGCACAGCCGCTCCTTCTGCACCACCTGCTCCAGCTCAGAGTGGAGGTTCCCATTGAACTCGAGGCCACAGAGCAGGGTTAGCAGCCGCAGCAGGCTGGGCTCAGAAGGCTCACCGCTGGGAGGAGGTGCATCAGAGCCCCCCTGTAACCCCGGGATGGAGAGCTTGACACCATGAGGGGCCAGCTTCTGCTGCAGTGTGTGGATCAAAACTGGACACGGAGGACAGGAGAGAAGACGGACTTTAGCACGATGTTTGGTTTGATGTTCGTCATCTCCTCACAAGGAGATCAAAACAAGTCTAACAGGTAACAGCTCTTAAATACATACAGGGAGAAAGATGCGAACAACCAGACAATCCCATCATGTCCGTCTCCTCACACAGTTTACATCAGATCACACGTGCAAACATTATTTTGATCCAGTTATCACTCATATGTTTACTGCATGTGAGTGATGGAGAGATTGTCTGTACCTTTGCAAAGCCTCAGCTGCTCTGCCAGCTTCCCATTGGCTGTAAGGCAGTCCGTCTCCACATCAGGAACAAACAGGAACTCCTCCAGTGTGGGCGGGCTCTGCAGCTGCTGCCGGCGAGGGGCTACTGTGGCGTGCAGGCCACAGATCTGGACTCCACCAGCAGTGATGTTGTCAAGGTAACGGCTTACCTGGACATCAACCGCTGCAGGAATCAAACAGAGTCAAACATCGAGCTGAAGGGGACCAAACGCTGAGAGCGAACAGCAGCCGGTGTTTTACACATAAAACGGTCACATCATGTTGACATGACAGCCACAAACCGCTAAGTAACGATCAGGAGGATCACTGCTGCTGATCTGAAGTGAGGGAGGCAAACACACCTTGCTTTCCTTCAGCGTGCTCGCTGACTTTTTCCAGGTGTGCAGCAGGATGGACGCACACGGAGCGGATTCTGGTCGGCAAACGCAAACCTCCGCCCGGCAGCCCCAAGACGATCATCTGCAACATGGTGTCCAGAAACGTCACCCAGTTTCCTGTCCATTCCAGCTTCCCACGGTCTCCTAGAAACAGCCAATCAGATTATTAGAAAAACAGTCCTACCAACATTTATCTGAGTGTAACTAGAATCATGTCCTTTTATGTCCCAGCAGGACAATAAGCCACAGGTCCAGCGTACCTGCTGTGTTTGACTCCAAGATGCCCTGAAAGGTTTTTCCATAGTCGTAGCCTCGCAGTCTGAGCTCCTTGTAGATCTCGTGTGCGTTAAGCTTCATCGAGGCGTCGCTCCTGTCGGCAGCTTCCCGGCTGATCTCACCGTTGAATGAATCGAGTGCCGAATCCTCCAGGATGCTCACCTTACCTGAAAACCAGCGATTCTGAATATTCACGAGTTCATACTGAAAGTCAAAAGTCTGCAGACGAGTTTTACTCTGTCGCTGGAACAACTAACAGACCTCTGAGGTTTTCTTGCTCTGGTCACAGAGCTTCACCTCAGCCTGATGGATGCAGCTCGGTGTCATGTGACCTGAGCTACAGCCGGCCTGTGCTGAACCAATCAGCAGCCGAGCGACACGGGAAACCCGTTTAAACGACACTGCACTAAATAATAATCAATATGTTTGTGGATATAATGTTGTGTGATTTTCAGCGACAAATGTAAATGATGTGTAAACTTTGGGATCTTCATCAGCAGCTCAGCCTGTGTGCTGATGCAAAGACGTACCGCTGACAGTCAGGCTCCCGTTCTCCGAAACCTCGAACCTGCTGGTGGCGGGCATGAGACGCACCTCCAACTGGACCGCACCTGTGATAAACAGTCAACAGCTTCATCCACTGTAACAATAACAATAACAATAATAATAATAATGCACTTATCAAAATCAGAGTTTTTCACAATAAAAGTCACAAAAACCAATTAAATGTAAAAGATGTTGCTGTTGATTATTTTAGTAATGAAGTCGTCTGTCAGTGACTCCATCGAGTCATCGAGGAAACAAAATACTTTTGTCTTATTAATGAGGAAAAATAATTATTCAGAAGAAAATCAGACTGAGCTGCTGTGTGAGCAGCGTCTAACCCACACAGTGAGACAACATCTGTAAAATTATCTCAAAGGTCAAATTCAACTAGAATAACATCGATATGCAACCGAAACAAAGATGTACGTCCGTCTCCTTGAAGGTTTCTGAATTTAATACAAGGTGGAAGCAAGGAAGCAAGGAAGGAAGGATGATTTTCAAACATTAATACCAATATTTGATATTATTTCACTTTCAATCTGAAAAATGTTACAAAATCCTCGTTTGACGTGTGTTAACACGTCTGTGCACCGCAGAGCGCCGGCGTGTTAAACGAAGCATGGCAGCCAATAACGAGCATCGAGGATTTTCATCATCCAATCACGCAGTGAGTTCAGGGATTTAAACGTGTGAAATCGTCAGTGTGGCGTAACTAAGACGCTCGGCAGGTCTTACAAAGCTGTAACAATCTCACCGCCTCCACATCATCTCTTACTGGTTAAAGTGGGACTGACAGGATAGGCACTGGGCCGATCACATGACCTCACCTGCTCGACGAGGTCATGTGATCGTGGTTCAAGCCATTAACAAGCCACGCCTCCCATACTTACTGGCGTTTGACAGAATGGTGGCCCTGTGGATAGTCACATCCTCAAAGGTTACGGGCGTCGTTTCCATGACAACCCCTAGACTCCTCACCAAGGTGCGCCAGGCCAGCACCAGGTAACCAGTTGCCGGGTAGAGGACACGCCCATCGATGCTGTGTCCAATGAGATAGTGGTCTGCAGACTCTGGGCTGACGTCTGTTACATCAATGACGCGACGTTAAACCAAATCAGAAAAACGTTTTCACTGCGATGGAAACACTGCGAGCGCACTTCTTACCAATGTTATACACCGCCGCAGAACCAGAGCCTCCCGAGCCCGACAGGAAGTGTTCCGCTTTAGGGATATCCCACGTCTGGGCGTGGTCCCACTGCACCAAGGGCGAGATCATTGGAGTACCAACCGGCACAGGGTAGGTCACAGCGGGGCACAGGGCGTTGGCGTCCACGTTGATGCTAAAGGCAGAGAGTGGTGTGAGTGAGCAGCTGTCACAGTCAAACAGCCAATGAGGGAGGCTCTCCTCACCCGTTCATGAAGATCCTCCCGACGTTCGAGAGGAAAAACTCGAGGTTGTTGGTGTGACCTCTCTTCATCAGGGGGACGACTGAACACGTGGGCTTCAGGCTGCGCTTCAGGATGGCCTGTGTGAAGAAGTCAACGCTTCAGTCACAGCAGCGAGTGAAACGCTTTACAGCCCTGGTTTCCAACGGTAACACCACCTATTCAGGCTAGTGTCCCTGTAAAGTACATCACCCAGTAACATCTGGACAGGTGTGTGTGGAAAAAAAGCTTTGATAAATCAGTGTTTCTGAGCTTCAGACAGCAACAGCTGCTGAACGCTGTGTGTTGAGGCTGACACACACAGACACACACAGGAAGCAGCCCCACATGTGTGGACAGCACTGGTAGCAAACCTGCAGCAGAGCATGCGGAGCTATTTCCAGCACCACAGCGTTTTCGGGCACCAGGCTCAGGCCCTCCTGGAACAGCACGGGGCTCACGAGGTTGTTGACGTGGTATTCAGCCGAGCTGTGCAGAGCCAAAGCAGAGTCCCACTCAGACTGAGGGATGCTGGTGCTCACCCAGCGCGCCGAACGCTTCTTTGGCTCTTTGATCACCTGCAGTGACAGGATGGCAGCTCATTAATATTCAGCACAGCAGTCTGCACCAGGTTTCCTGTGACAGTGTTGGCGCCTGGCACGCTGATGTGTGAGCCCTGCTTCTACTGACAGGACCGAGCATGGATGGGACGTGCGGCGCTACATACCTTCTTCAGAGCTGCGAGCAGGGCTGGAGCGATGGAGGCCATGTAGTAGGAGTGAAACGCCACCCCGGCACTGCGCACTTCCTTTGCAAACACTCCTTGTTGTTTGAGCTCGGACACAAAGGCACTGACTGCTTCCTAAAAATCAAACGTGGCACATGTTCAAACATCTGGGACCACAGCTGTACAGCAGGACACAGCTTCCATAGTTTAAAACACACTGAGCTGTCACTCATCTGGACTGATGGAACAATGAGTTCACTGTGTTTGGCTATAAATAAGTGAGAGCGTCACGGCGATCACGTGTGTCATATGATACATGAAGCTCAGGTAAAACAGAGACGTGCTGTATGCAAGCACCTTGATTTGGTGCCATAACTCAAACTGAACCAACCAGCAGAAAAAGAAATTCAAGCTGCTAGAAGAACCAGGAAAGTGACCTGAGGGCCGGAGATGGTGACCGTGTCCTCAGCGTTGTGGCAGGCTGGAACCACCCCCTGAGGACACTGAGCGATGCACTCCTCCCAGGTCAGCCCTGCAACACACAGGAAGCACAAAGCTCAAACATGGCGTCCGACCCTGCAGAATCAGAGCCCTGAACACAACACTGAGTCCCATCTGTTAAAAGAAGACGCGCTCTCACCCACTGCAGCCATGCCTCCTGGAGGAAGGCTGGCCTCCTTGATGCAGCGGCCTCTCCAGTACGCAGCCAGGAGGGCCTCGCTGTGACTCAGGGAGCGGTCAGCATAGCCACAGGCTAGCTCTCCCACCGAGTGCCCCACGATGCCATCGGGCTGCAGACCCAGCTTGGTGAGCAGATCGATCTGAGCGATCTGTAAGGACAAAAAACACGACGATTGCTCTGGCAGTCTGAGTCATCGTCCACCTGTGAACTCAGCAGCCATAGAAGGCCACTGCATGTTTATGCTCCTCCTCCTCGTGCCCACAGATCGCTGCAGGCTCTTTCTGGTGCTCTCCGGTCTAATGTGGCTCGACTGTGCAATGCATTCACAAGATTTTCACAACGCTTGACCTCTGACCCCTGATGTTGAGGTCGGGGTCACTGAGATCCAAACTCCTCTGACATTTTCAGTAGATAGATCTAAGGTATCGATTTGAAGCTCCTCTCAACCTTTTCCAGCTGAGAGGTAAAAAACACCCAATAACTCTTCCTCACTGTGAGCTCAGACTAAACACTCGTTTCCACAGAGTGAGACGTTTCCACGCAGGTGTTAGTTAAAGCAGGGGCACAGTGATTGGTCGGGTCATAAATAAATGTTTGTGCTGACGTCTTCTATAAACTGAGTGGTACACATGGATCTGTGCTCGACTCGAAGCTTTGAAAACAAACGAGTGTTGAAATGCTTCCCTTTTCTCTCTGTGAAGCAGCATCGCTGCATCGCTGTACCTGTACTGCAGCCAGGCCAACGAAGGCGTGAACGGTGTCTTCGAACGTGTCCTCCTGAGCCTCCATGAGCAGACGAGACACCACCAGCCCCGTCTCCTTCAGCGCCGCATCGGACCGCAGAATGGAGTCTCTGAAGTCTGGCAGCTGCATGAGACTGCGGCCCATCCCGGCCCACTGCGTCCCCATACCTGCATTACAGACAGCGTGTAGCAACACGTTGGTATATGAGGTGTGTGCGTGCAGCTCTGCATCGCAGCTGTGTTCAAACCCTTTTAAATAAACTGGAAACAAACTTTCATGTTGCCCAGCTGATGGTTGCTTAGTAACAGCGTGCTCTCAGCGACTCAACGTCACTCCTGTTACGTTCTCGTTCCTCCATCGATCTCATCGTTCACCCCAAATCTGTCCAAACATCTTTGTATCATGTGAAGCGTCTCATACTTCTGACTGCGTGCAGCGACTCACCTGAACAAACGTACCACAGAGGCCTGGCGGCGCCCGGCACCTGCTGCACTTCCATGACGTCGCTCTGAGAGCCAATCAGAGCGAAACCTCTGTAGGGCATGCTGGCGGCGGGCGCTCCTGACACTTCGTTCAGCAGAGACAGGAAGGCGTCGTCCGCAGCGTGTTCCTTCCCCTTCTGCAGGACGGAGCTCACCGCCGTCTCTGTGCGCCCGCAGGCCTGAAGCATTCTGGGAAGCTTCCCGGGTGAAGCCGAGGCGGCCGTTTTCTCAGCCGGACGAAGGATGACGTGAACGTTGGAACCTCCGAATCCAAAGGAGTTGATCCCTACGATGCCTCCTCGGACGGGAACGGGCCGATCGACGACGCGAACCCGACCGTCGGTGAGGGCGGGGATGTCAGGGTTAGGATGGAGGAAGTGCAGGTTGGGGGCCCAGACTCCTCGCTCCAGAGAGAGCAGCACCTGCACGTCGCATCAAACACATGAGCAGCGGTTTAAAGCAAATAATGACTCATGATTCCAGTTTAACCCTTTAAGACCGACCATAGAACCAAGTCCGCCAGAGCTTATATTATTTTTTTACATGCTGTAGTGCCAATTTTGGGAGCATTTCAAGTTGCTATACATCAATACAACTGTTATAGCCCATATTTTAATAATATGTCTGCATTAAGTCCATAGTAACTACATCAATTGCAAAAAAGTGCAATAAACTACAAAAAAATTGAAAATCGTTTTTGTTTTTTTACATATATTTCTACTTGGAGAAATTTAAGAGGCTTATCCCTCAAAACTTTAAATACAAAAAAGTTGCAAAAAATAGTTTACAACAACAGGAAACTTATTTTGAGTGTCTTCATAGTTTTATTTTGGAGATACAGCAATTTTTATATACTGCAGGAAAAACAAAAAACAATCCTATGATGCAAATTTGCAAAGAAAACAGCAGGTGCATCAAAATAAACTATTTCCAGCTGTGGAATTCGAGTTCTAAGCTTCCCAGAAACTATTCAGAAAAGCATCAAGTCAAACATGACTTATGAAAACACCAGTATAGGTTTATAAGGTCTACAAGTAAAAAACTACATTTTCCGCGAAAATGACGTCACTTCCAATTTCGGACAGGAAATGGCGGACATGCGATCGTTCGCGCTGACGTCTGTTTCAATGTGGGAAGTGTTACGAACAGCTGATCGGATCGGCAAAGCGTGTTTCTGGAATATTATGTTTTTGTTCTTGCAAGGGCTTTTTATGCAGTTTTTGCAAAGCTATATGTGGAAGGAAACCGTGACCGAGGACAAGCTGATGGCATCAGATGTAAGTACAACTCCTCCGGTTTCATATGCAAAAAAAATGATTGTGCTAGCTTACGTGGTTGCAGTGCTACCGGGATTTAAAAATAGTTACGCAAAAAAGAGCGTGCCCGCTCCGACTGGCTTCAAAGGGTTAACACAGAGCTCATCATAAAAGAGGCCACAGCTCCAGATTTCTACTAAGCAGCACTTCAGAATATTTGGAAGCATTTTTATTTCTCTGAGACGCCACTAAAGGAAGAGTGGAGGAGGTGTGTTTGGGTGGGTGTGGCTCCACCCAGCGATGACTGCATACAGGACACAGTGTGTTCGTGATCTGTGTGTACCGTCTGTCAGCTGATTGGATGTTTCCAACGTCACACGGTCTCAGTGAGAACATTAGAAGACGACTGTGGTTTCAAACCTTTGCCAGGGCAGCCAGCCCAGAGGCCGGCTCTGGATGACCCATGTTGGACTTGGTGGAGCCAATCAGCAGAGGCTCTCGCTTTGACTCGCAGAAAACGCTGACGATGCCATTCACTTCCTGTGGGTCGCCGACCTGCGTGGACAGAGCAGAGGTTAAATACGGTGGATCTGGTTAGTAAGAGCGCCTCTCTGTGCCGACACACCTGACGGCTGCACTGACCTTTGTCCCGGTGCCGTGGGCTTCGATGTACTCCACCTGCTCTGGAGACACGCTGGCCTCCTGGTAGAGTGAACGAACCAGCCTCTGCTGCATCTCACCAGACGGAAACGTCACCCCTGCGTGAGCACGTCACAGAAAACCGGTAAACGAAACCATTTCTCCGATCGGCCGTGACTTCCAGTGCTCCCCTGGACCTCCTTACCTTGCTCTTTGTATCCGTCTGTGTTGTTGCCTGCGTTGATCACTGTGGCATACACTCTTCTAGCCGCCGGTCGTTTGGTCAGCAGCACTGCCACCGCTGCCTCCGAGCGGCAGTATCCATTTCCTGACAACACAAACGTGACGCTTTAACCCTGCAGCACGCTCGCATGTATGTCACACATTGAAGACAGTTAAAGCTGAGACAAAAAACGTTCTACGTCATTGAGTTAGTCAAGAAATGTCAAAGTAAATGTAACACAGAAAGATTAAATGTGCCGGCAGCCGGTGGAGGAGCGGCTCCTCCCCATCGCTCCCAAACAGAAACTCTGTGATGTCACGTGTAGACCAGGTGATGTTTTACCTGAAGCATCAAATGACTTGCAGGTCCCCTCTGGACTGAGCATGCCCAGCTTCATGAACTGCACTGAAGTGTTCGGCTTGAGAAGCAGGTTCACTCCCCCAACTAAAGCAGCGTCACAGTGGCCCTGCCGGATGGCGTGGAAGGCGTTTTCTAGAGCCAGCAGGCTGGAGGAGCACGCCGTGTCTATGGCAGTGCTGGGGCCTGGAGAACAAAGGCAGCAGGGTTAGAGCCGGGCGCCACATACGGAGCCGCCCATCTGATCGTCCGAGCTGTGGTATGCTGAGGAAACCACTACGGCACAGAGCGAGAAACAGAGTAAAAACACACAAAATATATCAGCAACAATTCAGTGGACGAATAAAATCAGAGCCCAGATCGTTCATTCAAAGCAGTCCAGCTGCTGCAGCGTGCGTGCTCTCTGCACGTTTACGTCCTGCCTGTCGACACAAACACTACTGCACGTCACTGATCTGCAGACTCCTTTGCTACTCTAAGATCAAAGGTGATCCTGAGCTGCAGCAGAGCGTCCACCTAAACCTGAGTGTGTGTCTCACACTGGATCACGCTGACAGCACTGCAAACACACACGTGCTGAGCAGCGCTGCGTGCACGTACCGCTGAAGTCGAAGAAGTAGGACAGTCTATTGGCCAACATGCCGCGCTGGCAGCCCGTCATGCTGTAGCCCAGGAGCTCCTCTGGATCTCTGCTGAATGCTTCGCCCGCCTCGGAGCCGCTCACACCGATGTACACGCCTGTTTTGCTGCCGCGCAGCGTGGCTGGATTCAGTCCTGCAGCACAACATTTCATTTTCACTCACATGTCGTCTTTCCCCCAACTGCAAACTAAACCTCAGCTCACCACTCGTTTGCTCTCACCTCCATCTACAATAGCCTCGTAGGCGATCTCCAGCATGAGGCGCAGCTGCGGGTCCATGCTGTTGGCCTGTTTGGGATGGACTCCAAAGAAGGCTGCGTCGAAGTGGCTGATGTCTTTGAGTTTCCCGTTCCTCTTTGGAAGACCGTACAGACCTGCAAACAGCACAATGTTACAGCAGCAGGACCCCACACACGGTCCACAGCCACTGCTCACACTGAGCACCAAACACGATGCTGTGAGACCAGACTGAGCCAAAGAGGGGAGGAAAATCCTCACGAGGACGTTTCCCTTTTCCAGCACAGAGAGCGACAGAGGACATCTGAGTGCTTATTACTGCCTGTGTGCAGCTCACAGGAAGCAGGCAAAAGCACACAGCAGGTTTATGATCACACCAGTTAGGAATCACCAGTAAAACTTGGATAACAAAAAATGAAACCATGAAGTTAAATCCATATGATGATGATTAAAAAAAACTTTACTTTTTAACAGGAAGTGGAATAAACTGAAGTGACACTGGCAGCGATCAGATGAATCAACTAAAGTAAATAAACCAAGCTGTTGGTTAAATCTGCTCCATCCTCTGTTCCTGATGACTCACATTCATTATTTTACCTTCAAATATGTCAAAGCAGCTAAACTCAGCTCAGCCTGCAGAGGCACCAACACTGCTGCACAGTGCAGGAGGTATAAAATATTAGTCTTTGAAGAGAAACTCAGCTCAGTAAATATGTTACATAGAAACCGAAGGGAAGCTTTTACCTGGTGTCCATCGCCGGTTGTCCTCTGTTACCATATCCACACCATTGATGAGGTTTTCCCAAAATTCCTCCAGGTTGCTGGACTCAGGCAGGCGGCCCGATATTCCAGCTATGACGATCTCATCCATGTTTATTTACTGCAGACACAGAGGGCCAATCAGTGACAAGCATTCTGCTGTTTAACAACAATGAATGTGGTCGCTGCTGGGGCCAGACTCACTATTCATGTAACCATGGCAACAACCATCCCAACAATACAGCACTCCACGCTGCACCGGACAGTGACCTAGAAAAAAACAGGTCTGTGTGTGTGTCAGTGTGTGTGTGTCCTCTCTGATCACACTGATGTTTGCAACTTTGTGGACACAATAAAAACACTGCTGCGTGTGACTGCGACCTGCAGAGCTGCAGCTACGCTGTGTCTCCAAAACCATCCAGGTCCTGAGTAAAGCTGTGCCAGAGCCCGGCGCAGCATCACATGCAGCTCTGACATGCACACTGTGAGGTTGCACCAACAAAAACCAACAATCACACTCATGCCACTGTTTTGCTTGTGTGGCATTACAAATGTGAAGACAACGCGACCACGTTACACAACACGACACAGTCTGAAGGGATTTGGACTCCAGGATGTCCCGCCCTGGGATTACATCTAGCCCGGCTCCTTCAGTGCACCATCTTGACCCAGATTACACCCCATTGTGAGCGTATGCAGACAATTTGCTAACTACGAGCTAGCTGCTAAACTGCAAAGTCACTGTGTGCGCACAGCTCGGCGTGACCATTTCTATTCAGGGCACATCCTCCTCGTCTTCCCCCGTTCTCCCTCACTCTGCTCCTTTGTGTCAGGGCTTCGCTCTGCAGCAGCCACAACAGGACCTGACTTGTCAGCATCTTCACAGGAAGAGCGTGAAACAGTGAACAACAATGACACATTCTCAGCTCCTTCCATGACTCCACACTGTAACTATGTGTGGATCCACGGGCGCTGCGTGAACAGGAAAAACGTGTTCCTGGATTTCATCTCCACATTAGTTTGTTGCTTCAACACTGCTGTCATTAAAAAGTTTCACGTTGCACTGCAGGGGGCTCGGCCACTGACTCGATGCTTTCTGAAATAGTTCCAGGAATGAGTTTGGTTTCTTTTGTCAACATATTCTTTAATCTCACTGTCCTACACATGCCTGTTAGCTTAGCTGGTCATTTTAAACAACTTTGAATGTGAAGCTGATGAAGTGCTGTGAACGATGGTGACTGTAGTTTAAAGCGATCTGACAGATGAGTGAGTCTAAAAAGAATCAATGAGCCCTGAAGCACCGTGGTGACCACAGGGCTGCAGTAACAACAGTGCTGCTGTTCACTGGACCCAAGCACCAGCGTGGCCACCATACTGATCAGGGCCCAGGCCTCCAACACGTGTATGTCCACGGACTCTCGAGTTCTCCCAGAATAACTGATGGCAGTGGGCTGTCACAGATGCTGATGAGCTACGCCCCTCATCCTCAGTGCTGTTCTGTCCTGGGATCTTGTATGCCAGCTCCATGCTGTCACACAGCTGAGCTTGGGGATTATTTTAACAAACCATTAACATTTTGGCTGATAACTATTTTTATTCTCCTGTAACTTTACTATATAAAGAGCTAAATCCTCTAAAGTTTCAGGAGTAATGCGTCATAATAAGAAGTGTTTGTGAACTAAAAATCAGCAATGTGGGAGACTGTTTGTCCGTGATTTACACAGAGGGAACAAATCGTGGCAGGATCAGCCTGATATGATTTGTATCCCACTATAACTTCGTTGTATGAAGAGCTAACATCTCAAGAATGTCAGGAGTAGTTAGTCATTATAACAAAAATTGTCGGGGATGCCGAGTTTGGACACCGGTCGGGACCACAATAAGCAGCGAGCAGCAGCCGCGGACGAGCTTACCTGTCTGAGCCGAACCGACGGATGTTCCGGTAAAACGTGAGGCTGAGCCGCTCAGCACGCTCGGTCATGTGTCGAGTCTTCAGCCGCCGTGGGTGTGAGAGCCTCCGTTAGCCTCCGCGCTTCATTCACGCTTTTTTCTCTGATGAACTTAAATGTGTCACACTCTGCCTGCCCACGCCACATGGGCTGACAACCGCTTGGCTCAGCAGTCCAATGAGAGGAGAGGCAGGGCTCTGCGATCCAGCCAGTGATGGAGCAACTGTGTGGATGCGCGCAGAAAAAAGAGCCGGGGTTACTAACGGTCAACCGGCAGCGGCGCGACGAGAGCAGCCGGCAGATGGGACGCGATAAACTCTAGTCATCCTCCTACGACGGTCACGGAGGGAGGTGGGGGGGGGTACTGATAGCGTGCACGGGGCGCTGCGGGACGTGCACGCGCAGAGCTGCTCAACGTTACACCGCAGCTGACGATGCGAAGGTGCAGCCGGCAACTTCTGGATGACAGGCGAAGCTGGCCAATCACGGAGCGAGGATGTGAGGCTTCGTCCAATCGCTGCAGACCTGCAGCCACTGTTGAGATAGGGTGATTAAAGGGCGGGACCCAACTGTGACGTAGCCAGGAGAGCTCGCGTGACTTGTCAGGGTTACTGGAGTTCACGGTTCAGTCGCATGATGGTGTAAGGAGCTGCTGACCTCCAGCTCCACCTATGGTCAGTACTCATCAGCTCCATCCAGCTCATCGGGACTTTGGCTCCTCAGCTGAGGTGAAGTGTCCTGTAATGGACCACAACAATCACACTCATCTACACAAAGCACACAGCTCACCAAAGCAGCCACACCGTGACCTGTGTGTCCCACCTGGAGCCTCAGAAGCCAGGGCAGGTCTCACACTGGAGCGTGTGCTTCGGTCCCTGCTGATCCAGTCTGCTTGCCAAATATCCTCAGGCAAGATTTACTCACACATCCATCGGAGTGTGAATGTGAGAAAAAACAGAAGAAAGTGCTTGTGTGAGTGTGTGACTGCTATATAAAAATAGGTGCATTCACCACGATGTAGGTCTGTGGATGGATGATAGCTCAGGTACAGCTCGTGTTGTCTGAAATAACTTCATGTCATACCCCACAGTAAAGCCTGTCTGTGGATCCTCAGGGCTGCATGACAAAGTGCCCTTGGGCAAAACGCTCAAGCTGAATCTGCATCCATGTGAGTGCTGCAGGCAGTGAGCGTGATACAAAGCACTCAGAGTTCAGGTGTGTCTCGCTGTCACCCAGCATTCACCTGTGTGTCCCTATACCAGTGCTGCCACACATGATGTCCTGATGATGGTTCACTTTGTGTCGAAACACTTTGTGCACGTCCACACTTGTATTTCACAGATCAGCGTTTCCCAGGTTTTCCACAGATACTACGATAATATAATGAAAGTGAAGGGGACAGTCCCAAACAACACACAGTGGGTCAGTGTACAAAATTAGCAGTGTGTATCACCTGTTTGGTATCTGGGAATATCAGGAATAAAAGGACGGACTGACAAAGGTTTACTGAGAGGTGAGAGGAAATGTGGCAGGGTGACAGCTGATATCATATGGAGCATATGAAATATGGTCTCCAGCACTTATAAAATCTCTATTCCAGGGGAGAAATGCACTTCCTGTTTCTCCACAACAACATGTAACAGGAGTGGGTTTCTGAACCTGAGGAGAAACAGCAGCAGCTGCTCGTGTTTCAGAAAGAAGCTGCCTGTAGATTTGATCATGTGTCTGTTAAACCATGACGACAGAGTGTTTAGAGTTCACCAAAGCAAGTTGCTTTATTTACATGCAAACCTGTCAGTGATTGTTTCTGTCGCAGACACACCACTGTCTGCTCTGATTCACACCCACAGTGTACGCTGATGACCCAGCTGATCTCTGTGGTAAAGCAGATACTTTCTCGGGGATGAAGCATGTTTTGAAGCTGCTCGCGTGGAAGCCACCGTGGTCTGCTGCAACAGTGTTTGTGTGCGACTGTCCTCGTGTGCACAGAGACGGATGAACACCAGAGAGAATTACACACGACAGGACAAAACCTGAAACCTCCCACTAGAAGGACATGAAGATGTACTGAAGGACAACAAGACTGGAACAATGATGGGGACACATTTTAACTTTATAAAGGATTTATTCACGAGTACGTGAATTTATGTTGGAGTTCTAACCCACTGATCAGTGTTACTTCCTCATGCTCCTCAGGTTGGTTCTTCGTCTTTCTGTGGATTCTGTTAGTTCACTTTTGTGACTCTAGTTTAGCTTCAGGTTTATTAGTTTCCTCCACGTGTCTCCATGTGTCTTTACCTTTTTGTCCATGGTTCGTCCGTCTTTGTGTCTGTGTCAGTGTTACGTTTCCTGTTTTATTTTGACAGTCCCTTACTGTGACTC
This sequence comes from Maylandia zebra, assembly GCF_041146795.1. Lineage (NCBI taxonomy): Eukaryota > Metazoa > Chordata > Actinopteri > Cichliformes > Cichlidae > Maylandia > Maylandia zebra. Next base: position 1,159,965 of record NC_135174.1, on the reverse strand, counting down.
TGTCCAGCTGTGTCCCCTGTGGTGTCCACTCTGCCTCGTCCCCTCGTGTGTGTTTAAGGCCTCGTGCTGTATGCTCCTGTGTGTTCTGTGTCTCTGTAGTTTCTTCAGTTATTGGATCTGACAGAGTGTGTGAGAGCGCAGCAATAAAGGTGTAACGCTCCTTAAAATCATGAATATTCCTCCCTGAAACTCTCACGTGGGTTCAACACGTTTGATTTCTGTTCAGGTTTTTGCTGGTCAGGGTTTGTTTTCTCCTTCTGCTGCGGTGCATATGTGCATGAAAACAATCACATCTTATTCAGTAACCTGTTTGTTGTATAGCTTCATTGTCGGTCAGTCATAGTTGTCCTGTTGTGTTATTCGAGTTCTGCTTCCTGCTCAGTTTGATGGACTGTGTGGTTCAGCTCCAGTTTCAGGTTTTTGGTCCCTTGAGTGTTTCTTATCCGTCCTGTCTCTGTCTCGATTGTCTCTGTCCTGCAGTGTTTTTGTCTTTGTGTTCATGTTTACTGTGAGTGTTCTTGTGTTTGTGGCCTGTGTCCTCCTTTGCTGGTGTGTGTTTGCTGTTGTTTTCTGTCTGATTGTCTTCATTACATCCATCAGAGTCTCGTTCCCTTCCTTGTCCCACTCTTCTCTCTTTTTTGTGTTGTCCGTGATGCTCGTGTGTTACTCCCAGTGTGCCAGCTGCTGGGAGCTCTGGTCTGGGCTTGTCCTCAACATCCATCTCAGTCTTTAACATTGTAGTTTCTGATCTTGCTGATCCTGGCAGGGACTGCAGGTCTGTTGGTCTTGGTAGTGCTTGGCAGTGTTTTAGACTGGCTCCTGCTTTGCTGGACCTCAGTCTGGGGCTGGCTGGGAATCACACCACTACCATGCACCATCATCTGGACTCCAGAGCCACCAGACTGTCTGCTCCTGAGCCCACGTTCACCTTTTGGAGAGACAAAAGAAGTTGACTTACAACTGTTTCATTTGTTGAATTCAGATCCAAAAACACACTAACAGCAGCACAGGTCACTGCGATTCGCTGCAGTGACGTGTCGGTGCAGGTTGGTCCAGTGCAGCCTATTAATGCGTGCCATGTCTATGATCTATAAACTGTTCAAAGACATCATAACTCCCACGAGTTTCAACCAGCTGTTCATTACCTGGTTTGGTTACAGATGCTACAAGTGTATTTATGACATGTGTGCTCAGCTCAGCTAAAGTGATGCTTCCCATATATATATGTACCACATAATGCCTAAAATGAATAAAAGGATTCTGTTGCTGATTTTTATGCAGTTCTGTTGACAAACAACAACAACAGTACAAAGTTCAACCTCTCCCTGACTCGTGCTGCCATTCCCACCAGTCTGACGCCCTCCACCATCATTCCCATCCCCAAAACGACGTGAGACCTCACGTCTGTACTCACGAAGCACATCCCCATGACAGTGACACCAAAGGCAGACATTCATCATCATCACTGAAATGAGCTGTCAGGGCTGAACAGAAGGAAATAAACGGTAAGTGGACGCGTTCTTATTTAGCACTGTTCTGCTGTAACTGAGCACTCAGTGCTTTCTGCAATCTCATCCATCCACACAAGCACTTTAAGCACTTTCTATCTAACATTCACGGAGTAACTTGGGCCCAGCCTGTTGCCCAACGATATTTCACATGAAGACTGGAGACGACCTGCTGGATGGACAAGAAGATTTGTGGCTGTGGTCCGAGTTAGAGATGGTCTGTAGCTCGATGTGTCTGTACCTTCCTGTTCATCATGACCTCCTCTACCTGCTGAACCACCCAGAAACATTGGCTCAAATAAGTTTATTATGTCTATTTTTTTATGTTTAAGGACAACAGATGGAAATTAGCCTTTGGCTATAATCTGGCATGTTTACATTCATGTAATTGTTTTGTTTTTTTTACATTTATGTTCATTAACATGCACTGTCCTAAATAAATAAATAATTAAATAAGTCATCAGTCTCAGAGTTCACTGTTGGATGTCGGTAAAGACAGAAGATAGACTCACGTTTCTCCCACAGTGGAACTGTACACAAGAAAGCAGCACTGTTGCTTTAACAGCTATCACAGACATCTCTAACTCATCCTTTATCAACACATCATTCAAACTTTGTGCTTTGTTTTTCTGGTTTCACAATTATTGACTGCTATGATGCCAATCACTGCAAGTCAGCTTTATCTGGTTGGGAAATTGTTCCCTGGAGCGCTGACAGAGACCAGGCCACACGTTGAGCAACAGCTGATCTGTCGCTGACTCACACTGGGAGCAGAGTTTGTTTTATTCCAGTAACATAGAGTAACTGTACTTATGATCACAAACTAGATACAAAATGAGATGAAATGAATGTTTGTGATGCTGGCTGTGAACTTGTTTTGTCTTCTGCTACAAACTGACACTCAGTGCTCTGACTACACTACAGTGATGTGCAAAGACTGCGAGTACAGCGCATCGTGGGGAGGATGTGGATACCTTCTGAGTCCGTAAGTCCACGATCCAGAGTGTCCCACAGCATCGTTAATGAGCACAGCGATTCATGCGACACAGTCCTGGACAAGTGCAGCTGTGAGCGTGTCTAAAGAAGAAGAAGAGTTATTTTACACTACGGCTGTGCGAATCACAGATTTACTCTTCTGATGTTTACTACTTCATTAATATATACACACAAATGTGTACTTGCATTTACAGTATGCAGCATTTTTCTAGTGTTACTGAACCCACACATTTAACCACAGGCCATTTAGGAACACCACTCAACATAACAAGCATGTTGGAGGAGAACACAGCCATCCAGGCAGGGAGTGAACAGGCCAGCTGGGCTTGGCAGTGCATTAATGCATTCTTCAAGGCTCTCACCTCAGACGTGTCTCTGGGTTTGAGCCCATGGCAAGTGTTTGCAGTCCCTTTGAAGAAAGCCTGGCTCTTTGTTGGTGGGATGTGCTGTTCAGCAGCAGCAGAAGCTCTCTGCATCAGTGCATATTGCAGCTCCTGATGGCACAAACACACCAACACTGTATCCGGTGCAGCACAGACACAGACGTGTTCTTATTAAAGTAAAGCACATACTTTCCCCTCAAGTAAAAACGTCAGATTTTTAATTTGAACACATTTGCACAAAGTGCCGCCTGCACTCATGTGTCAGTGTGATACTGAGGGATGGAGACCACGGCATTTGTATCCATTTCAAATGACATCTACAACAAAGTAACACATTCAAACCTCTGTAAACCTGCTGGAGAAGAGGACGAGGACGTTGTTGAGCAGATACCTGAGTGGTGAGCTGGTACTGCAGCTGTTCCACAGCAGAAAGGCGGCCATGGTGGTCTCCTAGTTTCTCTGTGGGGGTGTCCTTCTCCAGCCCCCCCGGTGCTGTTGGACACAGAGATATTTAAGGACCTCTGACTGCTTCATTTTTCATGAGTCTGTCTGTAAACACCACAGAATATATCATCCACCTGTGGAAACAAACACCACACATGCATGCTAATAATAGTCCATACGCGTAGAGTCTGAATCACTTTTCTTGTAACTTTTCCCACTGCAGCCCCACACAGTACTGCTGTGTCTGAATCCATCCAGTAATAAAACGTTCTCATGCAGTCGCTGCAGAACATTTGATATACGTGTGACTCCACAATCCTGGAACTCTAAATGCTTTTGCTGTCGTTTGCTGTCTCCTCAAAAAGGCCCTGAGTCGCTGTTTTACATTCCTAAAAGGAGGAAACAGCAGGAAAGCCCACGTCAGTGCCAACAGGAACTGAATAAAAGAAGGCTAACTGGTCAGGTGGAGTGATGTCAGACTGATCTGAGATGATGACGATCAGGTACGTGCTGTTCCTAACTGTGTGATTTCACCTGCAGTATCTGAACTCACAGGTGCTGGAATCACATTCCTTCTCTAAAGGAAACTTCATTATGTCCTTTATTACCTCCTTTAGCATACAATTAACCGGAGCATTCTTTACAACAGGAGAGTAAATAATCCCCACAATTCATAGCGGCACACCATCCGACTATTCTTAAGAGGAAAAGTGTGACTGTGCAGGTCCAGTTTGATTTTGTACTGCCAGCGTCTCAGTTTGTCCTTAAATTCATTTATGCTTCCAGTAAACTGGGCTGGGCTGCAGCCTCCCAGCACAGCCACCCTGCTGTGCTGTACCGGGGTGTGCAGTGACGGGTGTGTAACTCTACCCTGCCGTCCGTCGGCGGCGATCTGGGCACGGAGGCGGTTGCCCAGCGCTATCAGCTGCTGTTTCTCTCTGCTCAAACGGGCGATGCAGGACGCTGCCTGCTTCAGCCTGACGCGAAGGAGCTGGGGGTCATTTTTAGCAGGATGGACGCTCTTAAACACGCCACACATCAGAGCTGGTTTCACATACTTGCTGTCTCCTTGGAGCTGCTGCACCAGTGTCCTCTGAAAAGATGATGATGAAACCATTTTGTGCTTTCTAACAGTGATAGGTAGGGTTAAGCAGATCAGTGGCTCCACCTCCACTGACAGATCAATAAACCTCCTGTAGTACCTGCTGTGTGATGTCATTGGAAGCTGACTCCACACGTGTCACAGCGGGGCACCTGCCACGTTCATCCAGACACGAACCACCTGAGGACCCACGGCACAAATATGATGCAGTGATATGAGGGAGACAATGTGACCAACAAACGTCAAAGATACAGGTTTCAGTGACTGTGGAAGATGAACATGTTCAACAGCCACAAACACCTCTGCTGCTTAACGCCTTATGTTCCTCTCTATCATCTACTTACAGTGTTTGTGTTAGCTAACGTAATGTTTTGGGGTTATATGGAGGAAATTAACAGTATGAATAATACCAGCTTGATTTTCAGGCTGTGATCTGCCTGGATTGATGTGTTGTGGGTCCTCCATGGCTGAAGCCAGGCCTGACAGTCCTGTGACACCTCCTCGCTGCTCCTCGAGGTGCTTACCTGACAGGTGCACCTCCTGCTCCAGAGGCTGACGGGAGTCTGAGTCCAGTTTTACAGAGAAGGAGTGTTAAAGTTTAGCTTAACACTCAGATTATCCAAAGCTATTATTTTATACATTAAAATGAAAAACAGAAAACAAGTTCATGATAATTCTAAGCTTTTCTTTCTTACATGCAATGAGCAGAGTGTCTGTGGCTGTAAGTTCAACAAAAGCATGTTTAACAGAAGAATCAGCAGCAGTGATGTGGGTCACTGGGTCAAATCTATCTTAGCATGTGGAGCCCACTGAAAGGGTTTGCGTGTATAGTTTGTCACAGTGATGCAGAAACTCATCAAGGTTTGTATACAGAGCCAGACAGCACCTGCTGTGTTGCCTTTGGAGGCTGAAGATTCCTGATACGGAGGTTGCACTGGTGCCTCAGCATTAGGTAAGACTAGGAGATGGCCGAGACCTTCCATGTCCTTTCTCATCTGGGTAACCACAGCACGCAGGGCGCTGTTCTGCTCCTGTAGACGCCGGATCTCCACCGATGCCAGAGAATCCACCTTTGGAGTGAGACCCTGTGGATTTAGATGGTTTTATGTCGTGTAAGTGATGTTTCACAGGAAGAAGAACAGGAATTGGAAATTTGCATTATTGTGTGTTGAATGTTCAGATCAAAAATACACAAAACGATGAGACTGCAGGGACACCAACAACACAACAATAACTATAAATCTGCTTCCATCAGTACTGAACAGGACTATGCAGAGCTCTGTGCCGCTCTCAGACATGTGCATCACTGTACAGCTTTTTAACCATAATTATGCAAATTTATGGGTAACAAAATTACAAATGTTTTGAGCAAAGTGTATATTTATCCTAAATGTACCTGTAATACCTACAGCATGTTCTAATCACTCTAATAGGATATTATGGTCGACAGTATCGAACGCTGCACTGAGGTCTAGCAGGACAAGCACAGAGATGAGTCCACTGTCAGAGGCCATAAGAAGATCATTTGTAACCTTCACTAAAGCTGTTTCTGTGCTGTGCTGAGCTCTGAAACCTGACTGAAACTCTTCAAATAAACCTCTGCAGATGATCTGTTAGCTGTTTGACAACTACTCTTTCAAGGAAGTTTGATATGAAAGGAAGGTTGGAGATTGGCCTGTAATTAGCTAAGACTGCTGGGTCTAGAAGATCCTCAGTCATCAGTGATGTACAGGACAGTAAATTACTGCCACCTTGTGGCCACAACAGAAATGAGCATCTGTGAAAGTCAACCCAGTACAGTGATTCTGACAGATGTCCCACTTTAATAATCACATGCACCCTCAGATGGTGTATTCAAACCCAGGACCTTCTTGCTGTGAGGTTAATCACTGCACCACCGTGCAGCCCTTCTATTAGCTTCTTGTATTCATCTGAAAGTCCCATCATCATAATGAGCCAGCATGTTGTAGGCAATGAGAGCACGGCAGAAATCAATAGCAAAACTACCGCTATCCAAGCCGAGCCACCGGTGTGGCTGAAACCCAGGGATCCAGCTCACCGGAGGCGGTCTCAGCGCTCCTGAAAGAGGTGTTTTGGCTTGACAGGGAAGTCCGCGTGGAAAGATTTCATCGTAGTCTGACTCAACGGAGACACGGGGATACCCCACAAGTTATCATTGCTAAATCAAACAGCAAAGGAGATGCCGTGGACATCCTCAGGAGTGTGCGCAGAGGTAAACTACTCTTCAACGGAAACCCAATCGCCATATTCCCCGACTACACGGCAGGGTGGCGAAAGTCAGGGCAGCTTTCACTGCGTGAGGAAGATACTCCACGATAGACTGGGAGTCCACATCCTGTACCCTGCCAGATTTCCTGTCTCTTACAACAACGTTGAAAAAGAGTTTGTGGATGCTGCCAAAGCCATGGATTATGTCAAGGAAAACATACTTTCTCCAGCAGGTGGTGAACTATGATGGTCTTATCTCCTGGACCAAGGTGGAAGGTAACTCGGAGTTCTTTACTTCAGTAAGCTACATCACAGAGCTTAGTTGCAAGTTGTGCAGGCCTGAGTTCCACTATTGTTCTAGCAGACAGCACTGAGACCTGTTGGTTGCACTGAGACTGCTCGCAGCAATTCTCCCCGAACTTCAGTTCATCATTTCATATGAAGACATCTAAACTTGAGTTAGCTGCATTCGAGGACTTGTTGACTTTTTGTCTTGTTGTTGTCTGACCTGCTCAGGTCCCTTGCTCTCCCAGGGATCATTTGATGGGTAAAAAACTTGTACAAGGTGCTTTATATATTCGTTTTTGGTTTGTTGGTTTGATGGTTCCTTTTGTTTTGTCCTATGTTAAGCAAAATCCTTGGGTCATCATGGAGTTCAAAATTACTTATGCTCCCAGATATCTGTAACTTCACTCTGAAGAGTTAAGATGGATTTGCTTAAAGTCATAAGTTATAATGTCAAAGGCCTCCACAGCCCCGTTAAAAGAGGTAACACTAGGTCAGCTACAAAGTTTCAATTGTCACATATGTCTGTGAAGGTTCTCAGTCATCCAGGTCATCGTAGTCAAAGGAGCTTGCAAAGAAAAGCGTCTGGACTTCTTTAAGTTGCTTGAAGACGTTTCACCTCTCATCCGAGAAGCTTCTTCAGTTCTAAGGTCAAATGGTGGAGAGTCCCAGATATAAACCTAGTGGGAGTGACCCCCCACAGAGGGACAAAAGGACCCCCTGATGATCCTCTAATCGCCTGAGCCAAGGTGGGAAACTGGGTGTGGGTCCCAATCAGCCAGAGTTTCGGGTGTGTTCATTATGAAACCTGGCCCCACCTTATCATGCGAATTCCTGAGGTCAGATGGCCCAGGATGTGAGTGGGTGTTAAGGCGTCTGGGAAGGGATCTCAAAACTGGATTATAGATGGCAGAGAGTTGGTGTCGTAAACCCCGCCTCTGTTCAAAGATGGTCGCTCACAGTGGACATAGATGCTTCTTTCACTCCTCTTTCAAACCATCTGTCCTCTCTGTCCAAAATGTGAACATTGGCATCCTCGAAAGAGTGTCCTTTATCCTTAAGATGCAGATGGACTGCTGAGTCTTGTCCTGTGGAGGTGGCTCTTCTGTGTTGTGCCATGCGCTTGTGAAGTGGCTGTTTGGTCTCTCCAATGTAGAGGTCTGAGGTCACATAGCTTTTTTACAGGAGACACATTTATCTGATGTTGAGCATGACAAGCTAAAAAGGTCGTGGGCACAACAAGTGTTTTATTCATCTCACAAATCTGGCAGGAAAAGAGGGGTGGCTATCCTAAAGACCCAGATGGAAGGTACATTATGGTCAATGGCTCCATCGATGGAGTATTGGTTTCTCTCTTCAATATTTATGCCCCTAATGAGGATGAGCCAAAGTTCATACAATTTTTAATGTTCTGGTATTTTACTGCTTGGAGTGATTTTGACTGTGTCTTGTCACCTTACATGGACAAACAACCAAGCTCTAAAAGTCATGTGTCTCACATGAGTAAAGCTCTAAAACACTTAACAACTGAACTGGGACCAACTGATGTTTGGAGAAATAGGTTTCCTAGAGTCAGAGGTTATACTTCTTACTGGCATAGACATGCATCCTATTCCAGGATAGATTTATTTTTTACCTCCAAAACAGAAGAACATAGAATTAACAATATTGGAATTTTACCAATTACACTATCTGACCATGCACCGCTATCACTCTCATGGGACTTAGGATTGACACCAAAACTAAAACTTTGGCCTCACTCCTAAATGATAGCGAGTTTTGTGAGTTCATACATCCATCCATTCACTTCCACTTATCCTTTTCAGGGTCGCTGGAGCCTATCCCAGCTGTCATAGGGCGAGAGGCGGGGTACAACCTGGACAGGTCGCCAGTCTGTCGCAGGGCCAACACACAGACAACCATTCACACCTAGTGGCAATTTGAATTATCCAATTAACCTATCCCCACAAGCTGCATGTCTTTGGACGGTGGGAGGAAGCCAGAGTACCCGGGGGGAACCCACGCAAACACGGGGAGAACACGCAAACTGCACACAGAAAGACCCCGGCCTGATGTTGGAATTGAACTCAGGACCTTCTTGCTGTGCTGCAACAGTGCTAACCACTGTGCCACCGTGCTGCCTGAGTGAGTTCATACATACTGAAAAAAAAGGGAGGCCAGGTGGTGTGAATTGGAGGCCAAAATAAGGCACCTCGAGCAATAACACACAAAAACCACAGACAGCCGACTAGCTGTCCGATCTGAAAGTGCTGCGTAGTGAGATTAATAGTTTAATTAACAATAAAATTGAGGGCAATTTAAGATACATTAAACAAAAGTATTAGGAACAAGGTAGTAGGGCTGGTAGAGTGCTGGCAATAAGACTCAGGAAACAGCAATTCTGTAATATGGTCCAAAAGCTGAGATCGAATCAAACCCTAATTACTAAACCAAACCAAATTGCCAAGTTGCTTTGCCAATTTTTTTGAGTCATTATATAAAAATTCAGATACATGCAAGGATGACAGTACACTGTCTGATTTCTTAGAAAAGATCAATCTAAGAACACTGCTGGAATCAGTAGCAAAAGAGTTAGATGAACCAATTCAGGAACAAGACATTTTACAGGTGATTTCAAACCTTAAAACTAAAACAAGTCCTGGCCTGATGGTTTTATTAATGATAAAGACTTTAAGGAAAAAGTCGCCCCCTTATTACTAAAAGCTTACCCCTGCGCTCTGCGCAGAAGGAGATTGGGTTAAGGCTGCTGACCTTTGCAAGCGCCATCTTACCCTTTCGACCATACATACCTGTACATGACACAAACATCACACGGGGTAGACAGGTCAGAGAGGTATAACTATGGAAAATGCACCACATGAGGAAAGACGAGGAGAAAAAAGAACTCCGCCCAGACTGAGCTGGGAAAAACCACCTCAGCACGTGGCTAAACACTGAGAAGACAATATGATCATTGGAATCCCTGCTTTTCTCTAACATTTCACTTAAGATGTGCATATGGGGGAATGGACAAGGGTCACACTAAAGATTTGGCGTAGAATCAAACAAACATTTGGTCCAAAAGAAATTTTAATTGTATCAAGCCTTTCCAACCTGCAGGGTTTTTGTCCTATTATGGAAGACCCTGGCTTCAGAGCATGGTCAAATAACGGGCTTCATAAACTTTGTCATGTTGTGAGGAATGGGCACCTGAGTTCAACAGCTGAGAGGTCAGTTTCTACAGAGCCCCTCTGATGACATGGTCCAAAAAATAAATAAATTGTGGCCACAAAATACTATTTCGTGGGCACGAAATGCTAATTTGTGGGCACGAAACACTTGACCGATAACCGTGATCCTTCCCAGGCCCTTGCAGTTGGTTGACAATAAAATCTATCCCAGCGTCCAGGTGGTACTTACGTCTGTAAAGCAACTGGGCTTGCAGTATCCTGTTTTAACGTCTCTCCGTAATAATGGTTCCTTGCATTGCAGGCTTTTCAAAATGTATTTGTAGCTCATTCCCAGCCTAAAATAAAAGTCAATCATACCGTCTCTGCCCACGGTGTGTAGGTTTAGCCTACTCTCATGCTTATGTCTCTACGCAGCTGTCCAGGATTGTATCAATATGATGTGCGCACGTTATCTATTTTGTTGCCACAAATGCAGAATTCGTTGCCACGTTTTACCCAATTCGTGCCCACAAATGAGCATTTCGTGCGCACGTTATACTATTTCGAGTGCACGAAGTAGTATTTTGTGGCCACAATTTATTTATTTTTTGGACCATGTCATCAGAGGGGCTCCAGAAGTTTCAGCTTCCTTCTTCTGACTTTTTTTTAGATTTTTGCAGCTAAGAAGTTTTTTGACAAAACATAAAGAATGGAAGCAAGTTTGGAGCCCTCACCCATCGAGGAAATATCTCTAAAAATATTTCACAGTAATTCCTCCCCAAAATTGATTAGTAATTTCTATCATGCATTTATGAGTTTTAATACAAGTGCAACTTTGTATATTAAGGCCAGGCGGGAAGCTGAGCTTGGCACTCAAATCTCAGAGGAGACTTGGGAAGAAGAGTTCAGTGAGGCCCATCTGGTGACTAATTCTGGGCTGTGGAGAGAATTTAAAGGGAAGGTGGTCATGAGATATTTTAGACCCCCCAGAGATCATTGCTAAAATGAACCAACTCCTGACACTTGTTGGCGAAATTGTGGTACTCACTTAGGAACCCATTCACACATATTCTGGTCATGTCCATTGGCTCCGTTTGGAAGGACATATTTAAAGCTCTCAATAGTTTCCCAACAACTGTTAACAAAAGACCAACAGTTAGCCATGTTAGGGGTACTACCAAATGGTTTTACAGGAAACAATAAAGAGTATCTCTTGAGAATCTTGCTTACAGCAGCACTAAAGTGTATCATCATTAAATGGTTAAATCTTGATTGATAAAATAAGAGAGATTTATCAGATGGAGGGAATAACACATGCTCTGCAGATGCAGAGAGGATTGTTCAGTGATGACCCATACATGCTTATTGTTTCAATAATCCAGCAGAGGTTCACTCTGTTCATTTATTGCTACTAAGATTGCCACGTCTTATTAATATTATTTGAAGTTTTTTTTAATTTAACTTCTACATTGCTGCCCTGTTCCTGTATCTGTTCAACTTGTGAACATTGACAAGTATAAGTTGCAAGGTTGTAAATTATAATAGAAAATGGGTTTTAAAAAAAGCTGAATGACAGCAGGAGCTCTGTTCCAGCACGCTTTGGCTGAGCAGCCAAGCCGTAGACTGATATTAGTGTGTGGTTAAACATGTGCTCACCTGTACAGCCTGATCTTGCTCCCTGCTAGTGGACTGGAGCAAGACGGTCAGATCATGCAGCTGCTGCTCTCTCTCCATCAGCTCAGCTTTAGCCTGACACATGAAAACTGTGTTACATTCATAAAACATCCTGGGCTTTGAAACCAGCAGCTCTCCTCTGTCAGTGTGCTGAAACTGAAACAGGTCACTGTTGAGGGGGGGTGGGGGCCACCCGAGCCTGCTGCCATTACCAGCAGGTTTGCTGTGTCTCCCAGCACATCAGCATGGAGGAGATTCGGGAGATGGACAGTTACTCTAGGAGAGCTGAAGGGCTGTAGCAGGTCCTGAACCCCTCAGCAGGTCTGCTTCTGCACAGGAATGGGATGACTGGCACTAGCCATAGAATACCAGTATTGGCAGATCCACCCTGTGTTTTTCACAGATGAAAGAAGCTTCACCCTGACCACAGGTCACACGTGAAAGAAGCTGTGGAGAGCGTTATGTTGCCTGCAACATTGTTACAGACACCATCACATTATGGGGAAGGACTTTCATGTAGGGATTGGTACCAAAGTACCATCAGGGTGTACACCTCACCCCTGGCGTCGTTGCCCACCTCTCAATGTTAAATACACGTAGACATTGAGGGCTAGCAGGAGGGACCATGCGCTTACCTGCTGCTCTCTGGCAGGTAGCTCCATGCCCTCCTGGGTTTTAATTGCACCTTAGAACACACATGCATCAACACTACAATGAGCGGGTGGAGGGAGGTTTGGAGTCTTCTCTCACCCCCATTCTCTGCGACCTGCTGGAGCGGGGGGGCTAGGAGGAGGAGTTGGCCGTCCGACTGCGGTCTGGAGTGTGGGGCCTCCCTGCTGCTGCGGAGTCGGGGCGGTCTGCCTCCCCCCACCGCAGGGAAAAGGGAAACACCACCTGGGTCTGGGTGCAGTTCCCCCTCCAGGGGCAAGGGCACCTAGACCCGGTTTGTAGAGTACGCTTGGGGAGTGTGATCGTGTGTACAGCGTCTCTTTATGTCTGTCTCCACGTTGGTTGAGTGTGGAGTGAGTGCATATGAGAGCATGAGGGTGGGAATGGATGTTTGTGTCTGTGTGTGCCTGTATGTCTGTGTCTATATGTCAGGTTGGGTGTCAGGCGCCACCTCTCTGGGGACATCTCAGGCCCTCCAAGGTTTGGAGGCCTATCTCCACCCACCACCACTTCCCCTGCCAGTGGTGGACTCCCTCAGACATCGGTGCGTTGGTGGTTCTTTGTGTCCGGGGATGGGCGTCCAGGTACACACCGGCTCACTCCTTGGCGGCCGCTTATCGGGGCCTGGAGCCTGGGGCTCGCTCGGGCACTTCGGAGGCGGGGTGCCCCTGGCCTCTCGGCCTGGGGCTCGGTCACTCAGGCGCGGCTGGCTGCCGGCGGAGCTCACGGGCGCGTCACTGCAACTCCCCCTGGCTTCTGCTCTGCGGCTGCTGAGTGAGCCCTCATCTGGGACTCTCCTCAGCTCTTTCTGGGACAGTGGCGCGGCTGCCCCTCTGTTGGTCTTCCTTGGTCTCTTGTGTTCTGGGGGCCTCTGGATGTCTGGAGTTTTGATCTCCTCCATACCTGCTTCAGCCCCGTCGGCTGTGGCCCCCCCACACCCTCTAGCAGATTATTACATGAAGGAACCTTTTAAAAACAAGCGCGTCCATGCTCACAGGTGTACACACGGGTGATCACACCCACAAACTACACCCTTTTTGGCTCCTACCTCAAAGCACACTGTGCGCTGTCGATCTTACGTGCTGCACAATAATGTTTAATATTTAGTATTTACTGTCATATTCCCATAGATCATTGTGATGTTGTTTATTCTATTACTCTTGTTCTCTTCTGCTTGTTTTCTTTTTTCTTTCTCAGCAGGTGATCCAGGTGATTGATATATGCATTTTTTTTCTCTGCCCGTTCTGTTGGTTTTTGTTTTTTGCCCTTCTCCCCCGTCCCTCTTCTCAGCTGTTTCTCTTTCCCTCTTTCTTTCTCCTCTTCTTTCCTCCAGTCAAGTCTGTCCCGTATTCAGTAAGTGAAAATAAAATAAACAATAAAAGGTGAATCAAATGGACCATTACGGCAAGGCTGGGATGGTCAATTTGGTAAAGTAAATCCGTTGGGCATCTTTCTTTGCCTTTAGACAAGAATTCTGATGCAAAAGAGCCAAACGGGACAGGCAAAAAAAAGGAAGAAAAAAAAAAAAAGAAAAAAGAAAAAAGAAAAAGGGATTGGTAAGGACATCTTGATTACATCTTGGGATGAAATCCTTGTACCAGTGTCAGACCCTACACTGGTGCAGTGGGTCCTGATGTAAATTCAGTAGGACACCTCTGGGACATTATGTCGCGGCCCCAGAGACACTCCCAGGTTGCACCTCTGACTGTTCAGGAGCTCCATGATGCCCTGGGCCAGATCTGTTATCTCATCAGGAGCATGCCCCGATGTTGTCAGGCAACGTGAGGACCATACAAACTCCTCAGTATCATCTCTAACTGCTACAAAGAAATGTCATCCACACAGACTAGCCTGCTGCATCCGAATCTCTCTGTAATCATGTCCATCATTCAGTCCTTTCATTCCTAACACTACCATCAGTCTGTATGAGCGTAGATCTGATGTGTTCTCATTTCTCGTTTTTTAAATGACACCTGCTGACATGAACACGCGTGTAACAGAAAACACATGAAAAAAAGTCTCTTTTTTCTGTCCTGCAGTGAACTGTCCAGCTTCCATCACTGCAGGTATTTCAGTTAGCATTAGTGCTAAAGTGCACACAGAGTCTATTGAATGGGTTGGGTTATGTGTGAGCCACTGACCTGGTCTCTGGCCTCGATCAGGTCTTGTATTAGCTGCTCATTTGCAAGGTAGTAGTCCGCCTTTACATCTTCAAAGCGTCGCTGCCATTCCAGCTCCATCTGCACGCTGTTCTTCTCCAAGACTTTCTCTCTGTTGAGGCCAGCTCTCAGATGCTGTTTGTACCTGACAGGAAATTATAAATACAAAGAGATGATGCCCATACTCCCTGTTTATTACTCCATTCAATGCATCAGGAAGGACCTCCATGGCACTCCCGACTTCGTATTTCTTCTTTCCCCCTCTCACCTTTCAGTCTGTTTCCTGCTCCGCTCCAGCTCAGTCCTTAGTGTGGTTTCTCTCTCCTGCAGGCTGATGATTTGTGTGTCTTTCAGGACCATTTCACTGGACACCTGCCTGACATACTCGTCCCACTGAGTCCACATTTGTGGCTGCTCTGTGTGAAGCCTTTGAAAATGCAGACAGAATAAGACTAGTACTTAAAATATGGGCTATTATATTTTATATGTGATATTGCTGTGTGTTGGACTGAGCCTTAGGGAACATGGCGAGAAAAGGTGGCTGAGGAGGAGGACGTAAAATGAAATGCTGCTGTGAGAGAGACAGGAAGCTAATCCAGACACGCCCACGCCTCTCACGTGAGGGTCACTGTGATTAAGGCTCATGTGAGAATTTTAGCAGCTATGGTATCAGTTTCAAAATCCTAGGTCACTTCCTCGTTGAGTATTCATAATTCAATTCAATTCAATTCAGTTTAGTTTTATTTATACAGCACCAAATCACAACAGCAGTCACCTCAAGGCGCTTTATGTTGCACAGTAGATCGTACAATAATAGATACAGAGAAAAACCCAACAATCATATGACCCCCTATGAGCAAGCACTTTGGCGACAGTGGGAAGGAAAAACTCCCTTTTAACAGGAAGAAACCTCCAGCAGAACCAGGCTCAGGAAGGGGCGGGGCCATCTGCTGTGATTGGTTGGGGTGAGAGAAGGAAGACAGGATAAAGACATGCTGTGGAAGAGAGACAGAGATTAATAACAGATATGATTCAATGCAGAGAGGTCTGTTAACACATAGTGAGTGAGAAAGGTGACTGGAAAGGAAAAACTCAATGCATCATGGGAATCCCCCGGCAGCCTACGTCTATTGCAGCATAACTAAGGGAGGATTCAGGGTCACCTGGTCCAGCCCTAACTATATGCTTTAGCAAAAAGGAAAGTTTGAAGCCTGATCTTGAAAGTAGAGATAGTGTCTGTCTCCTGAATCCAAACTGGAAGCTGGTTCCACAGAAGAGGGGCCTGAAAACTGAAGGCTCTGCCTCCCATTCTACTTTTAAATACTCTAGGAACAACAAGTAGAATAGAATAGAATAGAATAGCCTTTATTGTCATTGTACAGAGTACAACGAAATTGGAGTGCCACTCCCTTGGTGCAAGTTTCAATAATAAATATAAATGTAAAATATAAAAAGTACAATAAAATAATCGCAAGTACTCAAACAATAGTAAGTACAATATATACGGGATAGCAGCATAATATAATGACAGTATGAATAGCAGCATAATATAATGACAGTGACGGTATGGAATAGGTTCAATTGTTTTTGTGCTTATTTACTACGGTGATAGCTCTGGGAAAGAAGCTATCCCTGAATCTGTTTGTCCTGGTTTTATGTGACCTGTACCGTCGGCCTGACGGTAATAGTTCAAACAGTTGGTTGCTGGGGTGAGAGTGGTCCTTGATGATATTGCCAGCCCTGCTGAGGTACCGAGAGTTTGCAGTGACCTCCAGGCTGGGCAGAGAGCAGCCAGTGATCTTCTGGGCTGTGTTGATGACCCTCTGCAGTACTTTCCTGTCTGCAGCTGAGCACCCTGCATACCATGTTGTTATGCCGTACGTTAGGATGCTCTCTATGGTGGCTCTGTAAAATGTCACCAGCAGCCTCTCCTCCAGGTTGTTCCTCCTGAGCACTCTCAGAAAGTGGAGACGCTGCTGGGCCTTTTTAACCACCGCTGTAGTATTTGCAGTCCAGGAGAGGTCATCAGAGATCTGCACGCCCAGAAACCTCATGGAGAAACCATGAGGTTTCCATGAGGCCTGCAGAGCGAGAGCGAAGTGCTCCGATAGGGTGATATGGTACTACAAGGTCATTAAGATAAGATGGGGCCTGATTATTTAAGACCTTGTATGTGAGAAGCAGGATTTTGAATTCTGGATTTAACAGGAAGCCAAAACAGGAGAAATCTGCTCTCTTTCTAGTCCCTGTCAGGACTCTTGCTGCAGCATTTTGGATTAGCTGAAGGCTTTTCAGTGAGTTTTTAGGACTTCCTGATAATAATGAATTACAGTCGTCCAGCCTGGAAGTAATAAATGCATGAACTAGTTTTTCAACGTCACTCTGAGACAGGATATTTCTAATTTTAGAGATGTTGCACAAATGGAAGAAAGCAGTCTTACATATTTGTTTAATATGTGCATTGAAGGACATGTCCTGGTCAAAAATGACTCCAAGGTTCCTCACAGTGTTACTGGAGGCCAAGGTAATGATGAGCTCTGAAACCTGACTGAAACTCTTCAATTAAGCCATTCCTCTGCAGATGCTCTGTTAGCTGTTTGACAACTACTCTTTCAAGGATGTTTGATATGAAAGGAAGGTTGGAGATTGGCCTATAATTAGCTAAGACTGCTGGGTCTAGAGATGCTTTTTGAGTAAAGGTTTAACTACAGCCAGCTTGAAGGCCTGTGGTACATAGCCGATCATTAGAGATAGGTTGATCATATTTAAGATCGAAGAATTAATTAATGGCAGGACTTCTTTGAGCAGTTTTGTAGGAATGGGGTCTAAAAGACACGTTGATGGTTTGGAGGAAGTAATTATTGAAGTTAACTCAGAAAGATCAATTGGATCATAATAACTTTATTACTTCATTAAACTCAATAGGTGCTGTTTACTCGTTTTACTGAGGCTACTGCTGGTTAGGGTTAACAAACACAGCTGACAAAAACACTGTTACTCCAAAGGCTACGGTGACTCACTGTTATTTCAAATTGAGGTTCTACAGAAGAGTTTGGCTCTGACTTACTTCTTATTGTGGTAGTCTCGCTCCACCTGTAATTTGTTCTCCATCTGTTTCAGCTCATCTCCACGATCTTTTATTCTGCAACACACACACACACACACACACACACACACACACACACACACACACACACACACACACACACACACACTTTTACATAGCTTTAAATAACATCACTCAAGTAAAGACAACTCCTCGCAGTTGCACTGAAATAAAACTTGTTAATGTAAAGCAACATGTAGAGCTCCTCAGTCATCCTCACAGCCTGTGGACCACTAGACCCTTCAATCAACAGCTTAAACATACTGTGAAACATATTTTTGCAAATGACATATTTCCTGATATCGTTCTAGAGCCCTGTCCTGGTTTCATTTGGGGATTGCATGTTATCTAAACAGGGACAATAGAGGTGCATGGAATCTAGTTTGCAGAGCTTGTTGCATTGAAAATGAAACAATGACATTTAAATATTTAGCAAAACCAATTTGTCTTTCCAGATCCAACGTCTTAGTGTCTATTGATAGCCCACAGACCTCTATTGTTTTCACTAGAGGCAGACGAATGTTTCAAAATGTGTGCAAATAAAGCCAAAGTGATCTGTGTGCACAGGTAACAGCACAGGCAGGTGAGGAAATCTATCTTTTGCAACCTGCCTCCATCCTGTCAGAGCTCACATGTCAAACTGGTGTCATTACGTAAAGTTTGATAGAAGCTTGAATGGTAGGCTCAGAGGACAGATAACCGCAGTGCTTTTAATATGCATGAAAACACAATGAAAATTCAGCAGACTGTTACTTGTCCACTGAGCCTGGAGTGACACGCTGTGGACAGACGAGTAACAAACAACGCTTCAAAAATGTTTGCTGGTTTTTAAAGGCCAATCAATTAGAACATTTTCACTATTTTCAATGAAAAATGCAAAGACAGCGTGAATTATAGGCTTTAAAGAGAAGTTCAAATCGAGTTCATCATGACAAAGAGAAACATGAAAAAGTGCTGATGAGCGTCCCACTCTGAGTAACTGCAAACACACGGCTACACTGGTCTTACTTCATTATTTCCAACACCAACATTGTTCTGGTGTTACACGTTCACATGTTTTCACATCATCCTTCTCAGAACATGAAACAAATATTCTCACATTATTACAGATTTCTATCAGACATGGAGCTGAAAGCTAGTCTAAGTTTAGGAGACAGACAGCCTCTACTTTAAAGATCAGCCTTCAATCGCTCTGATGAAGCCTGGAGTTTGGCTGGGTCAGCTATCCTGCTATGGCCTCAGGCTGCAGGCCGACTGCCTCCATGCACTGAGCGTTTCCTCTTCACTCACCTGTTTTCACTCATGCATTTCTATAGTTCACCTCTCTGTCCTCTCCTTACTGACCCTGCATCTGTAGGAGGACACTTCCTGTTGAAAGGGACTTCTTTCCTCGCAGTTGTCAGCGGGCTCATAGAGGATCATGTGATCGTATTACAAAGAGCCTTGAGATGATTGTTATCATGAGGTGCAGTTTAAATACAATGAAAAAAATGTTTGTTTTAAAGCACAGCTTTCCACTCCACATGCTTCATGTCCCGCGCCTGCAGCATGCTACAGCGTGCCCATAACCAGCTCATGTTCTATAAAACCTCGCCTGGCTTAATATCACAAGAGTGACCACAACATCTGTAAAGTACATAACAATAATCATAAATGCAGTCACAGTTTTTTTATATCTATAGCTGCACGACTATAGTCAAGACAATTAATCATTATTAGGATTAAACATATCACTGCTTTCACATTCATGTGGTGCTGCCAGTGTACAAACCTTTGCATTATATAAAGACACAGAGCGCCTCTAAGAAGAAAGATGACCACACACACACACACACACACACACACACACACACACACACACACACACACACACACACACACACACACACACACACACACACACACATCCTAATTGTAATGAAATCACTGTCCTCCTCTTTACACTGTGCCACATGCTTGTTAATTAAAACTTCTTTGCTGACAGGTAAGTTGTTTATTCACCTTGATTGACTCTCCAATAAATGAGAAGCTACAACAGGGATGTCCAAAGTCCAGCCCAGGGGCCAATCATGGCCCTAGGTCTGATTTTTTATGGCCCGCTGCCACAAACAGAATTAATAAAGCGTACTTTCTCTGTCCACCTTATGTTGTCAGCACCATGAGATGCGATGCATGAAAGCTTTATACACACGTCAGTAAGTGTCGTTTAAAATGAGGCTGAGATACTGACGTTTCAGGTCCACACGGTTTGATCTTTGTGTTACTCTGTGAATGAAAAGTCGTTTTATTCTGTTAAGGCTTGAATGAACCTGATCTCCATAATTCTTGTGTTATTGAAAATAAGGTGTGAAAAACACCTCTGAGCTGCACACAATCTGCAGCAAACAAATAAACCATCTTTAACTCCATTCATTAGACCTGCAGGACGGATGTGACTAAAACCTGAAGCAAATAACTCGACGTCAGTGAGAAGTGCTCACAGCGGGTCGTTTGGTGGACGGAGTTTCTCTCTGTAGGATCGTTACCTTGCAGCTTGATGTATCTTGAGGCTGCCGCTGTGATTTGGTGCTATAGAAATTGAATTGAACTGAATTTACATGCAGTGCAGGTTTTGTCACTTTGGAAAAATAACTACATGAGGGGATAACGCCTCCTCTGCCTGGTAAGTTGTCCTCGTTCCATCCAGGTCGTGGTTTTCTAAGGAGGTCAGGAAGAAAGGGACTGCACTTCACCTCTCAGCCCAACAGCTTCTTCACTTCTAGTCAGTCAGCTGATTACTTTCCGAGCTCATTAGACTCTAATGGATACGCTGCACCGGCTCACTGTTGTGGATGTCTGATTGAGTGCTGGGCAACAAGGATTAGTAACTTTTTTTTTTGTGGTGTGTTTTCAGACTACGTCCAAAAACAGATGATGTTGAGTCTCTTTGAGGATCAAGGTCCTTGTTATGTATCTATCTAACCTGGTTACTCATTCAGAGGATTCCAGGTAACTTCCAGCTCCATGGTGCAGCTAACAATCTCATTAACTCTGTGTATGAATCATTCAAACACAAAAAGTCTCTAACTGAAGGTATGAACCAGTGTTGTGTCGACACATAACAGCAGTAAATAAGTAAGCAAACAAAAACTGTATAGAGCCAAGAAGAAGAATGAAACTCACGGTCTTGGCCCTCAAAGCTGGACCATTGCAGCTGGGTCCTGATAACACTTACAAAAGAATCAATGTCAGATTGTACCTGTTCTACTGTGTTACAAGGAGCCTGTTGGAAAAACACTGCATTTGTTCCCATTTCTTTCACTGACTACAAAAACGTCAAAGAAACAGGAAACAGGGAGAAAACGCTGAAGTACGCCAAATTACACAGATTTTGATCCACCGTGAGACACGTGAAAGACGGGAACAGCTTCATTTTTCACAATGACAGTAATCAGTCACACATTGGTCTCCCCAATGCACCACGTGCCCCGCTACAGTACTGCACAGCTACAGTACTGCACAGCTACAGTACTGCACAGCTACAGTACTACACAGCTACAGTACTGCACAGCTACAGTACAGTACTGCACAGCTACAGTACTGCACAGCTACAGTACTACACAGCTACAGTACTGCACAGCTACAGTACTGCACAGCTACAGTACTGCACAGCTACAGTACTACACAGCTACAGTACTGCACAGCTACAGTACTGCACAGCTACAGTACTACACAGCTACAGTACTACACAGCTACAGTACAGTGCTACACAGCTACAGTACTACACAGCTACAGTACTGCACAGCTACAGTACTACACAGCTACAGTACAGTGCTACACAGCTACAGTACTACACAGCTACAGTACTACACAGCTACAGTACTACACAGCTACAGTACAGTGCTACACAGCTACAGTACTACACAGCTACAGTACAGTGCTACACAGCTACAGTACTACACAGCTACAGTACTACACAGCTACAGTACTACACAGCTACAGTACAGTGCTACACAGCTACAGTACTACACAGCTACAGTACTACACAGCTACAGTACAGTGCTACACAGCTACAGTACTACACAGCTACAGTACTGCACAGCTACAGTACTGCACAGCTACAGTACAGTGCTACACAGCTACAGTACTACACAGCTACAGTACTACACAGCTACAGTACTGCACAGCTACAGTACAGTGCTACACAGCTACAGTACTACACAGCTACAGTACTGCACAGCTACAGTACTGCACAGCTACAGTACTGCACAGCTACAGTACAGTGCTACACAGCTACAGTACTACACAGCTACAGCTACAGTACTACACAGCTACAGTACTACACAGCTACAGTACAGTACTACACAGCTGTACTGTTTCAAGTTCAATATTCTCCAGGACTCAGGCTGCTGTCCTGGGGTTTCAGCTTCAGAGGTCCAGCTCTGTGACTCTGACTGTTGTCTGTGCGCATGTGCTGAACAGCTGGGTGCTGTATGTCATATACAGATTTATAGCGGTATTATGGTGGACACCACTTTAATGATGACGTCAGTGGCTGTTTCCATCACAGTCGTGGTGCGCAGCCGCAGAGACAAAGTTACAAACGTATAACTTTTACACTCACAGTGTGCTGTAGCCGGTGCATCACTCCTGCCGCGAGCGCAGAGACAGCCCGGTCCCTGAACCTGCTGTTACCGGATGAAAAAGGAAGTGCAAAGACGTAACGAGCACGCGCTCACACATCCGCCTATCGTTGGGTTACCTTAAACAGCTACGTGCACACCTGTAGGCCTGGTCTTCATGCAGTCACCATGTCACAGCTGGCGTGAACTTTTTGGCTTATTCCCCTGCGAGGTAAGCGGTTTCCATGGAAACCGTGCGTCGGCTAAATTGCTCCCCGGCTACAGCGATGACATGGTTCCTGTTTACTGCTGTGGGTTCAAGACTGTGTGCGATGTTGTGTTTGGTATGAGATGACAGATGGGCGATGAGGACAGTGGAGCACGGACTTCGTGTTCTTCTAGAAGTGACAGCTCGGAAGTCCCATTACATTAATACATATAACAGTCATGTCCCACCTGCAGTGATCAGTGCTCAGCATCACGGAGCGCCACCCTGACATAGTTCTGATGGAGCACGGTGTTGTGCCAAAAACTGATTTCCAATGTTTCTGTGTATTTTTTCTGTGCAATATCTTTACGTATGTTCGTAAACAGACTTCGGCGAACACGGTTTACAAAGGGGTTATATATAGAATTAAAAAATTATCAGTTTTTCAAGTATCTTTACAACTCTGTGTTATTGTACTTACATTATAACCAATCCGGTCCTTTATCCTCACTTAAAATATTTTTACTGAACTATTGTAATATTTGCTGCCGTTTCTGCTGTCCTGTTGGCCAGCTTACTCTTACAAAAGACATTTTTAATGGTAATGAGATTTTTTTTAACTGCATAAATAAAGGTTACGTAAAAGTCATTGCCAAAAACTGATTGCGGCTTCTACCTTGTTACACGAATGTTGTTTGTGGCTCAAGATGACTTTCAGGGGTGTCAAACTCAAATACACACTGGGCCAAAATTCCAAACTGGGCTAACATTAATATTTATTGAAAAACAAATCTTCCTCTAGATATAAGAATGAATCTTTTCTTATGAACTCAAACACGCTTTGCTGAAAAACTGAATATGGAACAAGCAAAGCTTAATACTAAGCAATATATATATTAGCTGTATAATACCAGTAGGCCAGCTCTAATAGGAATTTGGTATGGCTTCGCGGGCCAAATGTAATTAGGCTGCGGGCCAAATTTGGCCCACGGGCCAGAGTTTGACACCTATGCTTTATGTCATCCATAAGGGATGCATTTAACATATGTTTCACATATTATAGCCCAATAAGTTACTTATAGCAATTTAAATACGAGCAATCAGTTTTTGGCAAATACCGGAAATCAGTTTTTGGAAGACGATCACTTTTTGGGACAGCACCGGCGTCATCAGGAGGAGTCTTCTGAGCTTTGTTGTGCTGGTGCTGGTACAGATCCCTGACTTGGAGCGGAGTCCGGTTTCCTGCAGTGTGGATCTGGAAGCGGGGCGTGGTTTAG
Source organism: Maylandia zebra (assembly GCF_041146795.1). Taxonomy (NCBI): domain Eukaryota; kingdom Metazoa; phylum Chordata; class Actinopteri; order Cichliformes; family Cichlidae; genus Maylandia; species Maylandia zebra. The sequence goes on along the minus strand of NC_135174.1, from coordinate 1,136,154 downwards.
GCTTTCCGTGTGCGCGTCATGCTTCAATAAAAACGAACAACGGACGCGCGCTCATGCGAGGAAGTCCAGCCGCCAGACGCAGACAGCATCTCAGCAGGTACGTGATCGATGAGCGATATTTGTTTCATTTCACACTCTGCTGTGATTGTCGTCATCACTGGGTGCTACAGGTGGGGCGCGCAGCGACTGCTTCACAGTTTAATACAAGTTCAAATAGACTTTAAACTCTCAGAGTGATGGAGCTCAGGTGTATCTCAGGTCTGCGTGATGCACTGAAAGCTGAAGCTCTTATTGCTCCAGTCAGGCGCATGTGTGCCCAGCTGCATGCATCACACCAAGTTTAGTTTTTGGTCATTCAGTCTATTAAAGCGCATCAGCACAATGTAGAAAAGCATATATGGGACATGTAGCTACTGAGAATGTACTCTGTGAACACTGGCTCGTTCCCCTCGTGTGAAATTATGGGAAGCAGCACAAAAGTAGGCGATTAGACAGAAAGTGTCTGCTCGTGTCCTGAGTCGCTGAGACTTCAGCAGCTACATAGACGTGCAGCGTTTTCACCAGGTTGACTCGTCCGTATCTGACTGATTTCAAGATAATAATAATAATGCTGTTTGGAATAACCAACTTAGTAATAAATTTCTTGTATACATAGACACCATGTTGCTGTTGCACTGCCGGTTTCCACTATATTCGCCGCACATACAGCGACTGTATCACTGATACCGGTTTGTGCCAAAAACTGATTTCCAATGTTTCCGTGAGTTTTCTATGTGTAATATCTTTACTTATGTTCGGTGAGCAGGGTTTACAAAAGAGTTTTATATCAAATTTAAAGGTTCCATGTTTTTCAAGTATCTTTTTGACTTTGTGTGATTGTACTTACATTATAACCAATCCGGTCTTTCTGTCCACTTAAAATATGTTTGCAATATCTGCTATCCTGATTACTCTTAAAAAAGATATTTTTAGTGTCAATGATTTTTTTTTAAAACTGCATAAATAAAAGGATATATTAACGTCACTGCCAAAGGTCGTGGTATTCTACTGGTGGTGCCTACTGGTGGTGGTCAGAGGGCCCGGTGGCGCCAGTGTCCGGCAGCCTCGCCTCTGTCAGTGCGCCCCAGGGTGGCTGTGGCTACAATGTAGCTGCCATCACCAGTGTGTGAATGTGTGTGTGAATGGGTGGATGACTGGATGTGTAAAGCACTTTGGGGTCCTTAGGGACTAGTAAAGCGCTATATAAATACAGGCCATTACCATTCTAAGGAGCTCGGAGCTGCAGGATTGTTGTTTGTGGCTCAAGATGACTTGATATCATTCATGAGGGATACGTTGACATATGTTTCACATATTATAGACGACACTGGGCTGAAGAAACAACAGTATCTGTGCAGAGAATCACAGATTATGGTGGCAGAGATGTTGCAACAGACTTTTAATTCTGTACCAGAACATCTAGAAGGTTTTTGTTTTTTCTTTTGGTCTGTTGAAAGAAAGCCCACCGTGGCAAACAGTTCCCGTTAACATGCTCGATTCTGGGCCCTGCTGTCCTGAGTTTTCTCATGTCTAATGTAGGAACAGGAAGACCAGTTTCTATCCACATGTGTGTGACTCGTTGGCTTCTAACATAATACAAACTGTCCCTGCCAGTTAAACAGTCATTCTGTTCTTTATCGACATTTCCTGCTGTTTAGATTTACATTTTTTTTTACTTTTTATTTTATTTATTTGAACAACTCTCCTGTCTAGTAATAATAATAATGGATTGGATCTATATAGCGCTTTCCAAGGCACCCAAAGCGCTTTACAATGCCACTATTCATTCACTCTCACATTCACACACTGGTGGAGGCAGCTACGGTTGTAGCCACAGCTGCCCTGGGGCAGACTGACAGAGGCGAGGCTGCCATATCGCGCCATCGGCCCCTCTGGCCAACACCAGTAGGCGGTAGGGTAAAGTGTCTTGCCCAAGGACACAACGACCAGGACAGAGAGCCCAGGGATCGAACCGGCGACCTTCCGGTTACAGATGCGATTCCCAACCCCCTGAGCCACGGTCAACCCAAGTACACATACAGTTTCTTCAGAAAAACAGAATACTAAGAGAGTCACAATATATATATATTTAATACACATATATAATGGTAATTAGAAAAATAAGATAAAGTAAAAGAAAAGAAAAGGAAACATGCCTGCGGTGTCAAACATTTCATTCATTCATTTCAAATTCTCTTTTTTCTGTCTATCTTCATTCAGCTCTCTTTTTTTTTTGTTGTACGTTAACCATTTTCCCCAGTCATTCAAAAAGCGTTCTTCCTTCAATTTCAGTTTATATGTAAAGTTCTCCATCTCCATAATGTCCTCCACCATTGCTACCACTGCTGCTTTCCTGGTGTTTCTGTCTTAAGCCAGTTTTTGGTGATGGCCTTCTTTGCTGCCAAAAGGAGAATCTGAGCCAGGTATCGATCCTTTACATCTACAGTACCTTCCAAGTATCCTAGATACAAAACAAGGCAGGTTCTGGGAATTGTATAACCTGATATATCACAGAGAGCTGAGTGAATTTTGACCCAGAAAGTGTGAATTTCCCTGCATTTCCAGAAAATGTATGTGTGGTCTGGTTCATCCCATCCACGCAGCCTCCAACATTGTTGTTGTGTATTGGTTTGTTTATTTTTAATCTTAGGTGTAATAAAGTAGCGAATTTGATTTTTCCAGATGAATTCTCTCCACCTCAATGACTGAGCTGTGTTCTTATGTTCTTTCCATGTTTCATACCACACCTCAGTGATTTCTTCACTCAGCTCTCTTTCCCATTTTACTTTAACATATCGTTAGCTTCATAGCATAAGTGCCTAAGTCATTGACTTAGGCAATTATGCTATGAAGCTAACGATATACAGCTGAGTCCTGTCTTGATTCCATCAAACATTTGTAGACACTGTTTTTGGAATAACACTTTTATATGCTAGCATAATTATTTTTATAATAGGATGGATTTTGTCTTCCTCTATTTTTATGTTTTTATTAAGGTAATCTCTCACCTGTAAGTATCTGAAAAAAATCCTTGTTTTTTAAGTTGTATTCCCGTTTTAATTCTTCAAAACTTTTAATTTCTCCTTTTTTGATTAATAAACAAATTGCTGTGATTCCCTTTTCATTCCAATTTTTAAAACCAAGATCCAATTTTCCTGGTCTAAATTCTTCATCGAAGGCTATCCATTTTAGCAAACCAAGCTCTTTGCCAATTCTCAACTCCTTTACTGTGTCATACCATACATTTAATGTAAAGGATATTATCGGGTTCCTATCTTGGTCTTTAGTTATGTATTCAGGGATCTTTTTTATACCCATGTTTGTTTGAATTGGGACATTGAGTGTGGAGAGCTCCACATCCTTCCAGCGAGCCCCGTAATCATCACTACACCAATATGTTATCTGGCGTATCTGCAGCACGAAAATATTCTTTTAAATTAGGAAGCGACATTCCTCCTTTCTCCTTAGTAAGCTGTAAAGTAGTGTATCGTACCCTTGGCCGCTTGCCTTCCCAGACAAATCTAGATATATACTTATCCCATTCTGAGAATTGGGTTTGAGGTATGCTTATCGGAAGAGAGAGGAATAAATATAACAATCGTGGTAAGATATTCATCTTTATCACATTTATCCTGTCACTAAATCCTAACGGATATGTATTCCATCTTTCCATATCCTGCCTTATCCTGTTATTTATATGTCCATAGTTACTTTGATATAGTTTGGCATAGTTTTTGGTTATATTTATACCTAAATATTTAAGGGTTTTTGCCTCCCACTTTATTTCCCATTCCTTAAGATTTTGAGTTGGTGTACAATTAAACATTAGAACTTGAGTGTTAAGTATATTTACTTTGTAGCCAGAAAGCGTACCAAATTTTCCTAACATTTCTGTAAGCTGCATAAAAGAGTTTGTGGGGTTTTTGAGGGCTATCAACACGTCCTCTGCAAACAGACTAATTACATGCTCTTGTTTATTGATTTCTATTCCTGTTATTAGGGCGTCTTGTCTAATCATTTGTGCCAATGGCTCAATATACAAGGCAAATAAGGTTGGACTTAAACAGCAACCCTGTCTAGTTCCTCTCTCTAGTTGGAATGTCTTTGTCAATGAGCCGTTAACTTTTAGTCTTGCAGTCGGTTTGTCATAGAGAGATTTAATACATTGGATTGATTTCGTAGTGAACCCGAACTTTGCCATGGTTAGGTACAGGAAGTCCCAGCTGACTCGATCGAAGGCTTTTTCTGCGTCTAAACTTATCAATGCAGCCGGTATCTTGTCTTTATGTATTTGGTGTATGATGTGTAGGGTCCTTCTAATATTGTCTTGTGCCTGTCTATTTTTGACAAAACCTGCTTGGTCCTCATCTATCAGGTCTGGTATAAACGACTGGAGCCTATTTGATAGGATTGTAGGGTCGATTTTATAATCAACATTTAACACTGATATAGGCCTGTAATTTTGGCAGTATTCTCTTTGTTTTTGTGGTTTTGGCAGCAACGTGATAATTGCCTCCCTCCAAGAGGAGAGAATCACATGTTTAGTGTGAGTCCAATTAAGAGTCTGGTGGAGTAAGGGTATCAATTCTTTTTTCAAATTTCTTGTAGCATTTGGCAGGAAACCCATCACTGCCTGGTGCCTTGTTTGTTCTTAATTTTCCAATCGCTTGCTGTCATGCGATCATTTTGTATTGTTCCAATAGAGGGTGGATCTAAGGCATCTAAAAATGTTTTGATATCATTTAGGTCATTATTAGTAAGTGCATTTTGGGTATACAGGTCCTTATAATAATCGGTAAAGATACTTTCTATCTCTTCTAGGTTATGTGCCATTTGTTCTGTCTTAGAATTATACAATTTGTTGACTGTTGTTTCTGTAAACATCTTGCCAATAGCCGTGCAGCTTTAGGGCCTGATTCATAGTAGCTCTGTTTTACATATCTTGCTTTTACTTCTGTTTCATATAAGAGTAAATTATTAATTTTCTTCTTAATATCTTTCATTTGTTGTTGTATCTTGACATCTACCTTGCGTTTGTGTTTATTCTCCAATTGTGACATTTCAACTACATACTCGTTATATTGCTTCATCCTTTCTCTTTTAAGGTTACTTGATATTGCGATTAGTTTCCCACGTATAACTGCCTTCAAACAGTCCCATAGAAAAACTGGATCTTTTTCACCATTGTCATTTTCTTCTACATATGTTTTGACATCTTTTTGTATTTGTTCTACCACAGATTTATTGTTTAATAGCCCCACATTTAGTCTCCATATTGTGTTTCTTGGTCTACCTTTAAGATAGATTTTTAAGTAGATAGCACTATGGTCCGACACATCTGCCACTCCAATCCAACAGTCTGTTATTATATCTCTATTCCCTTTTTGCATAAAGAAGTAGTCTGTTCTTGAATATACACAATGTGTTGCTGAATAATGACTATAATTCCTCTGTAGCGGATGCAAAGCTCTCCAGACATCAAAATAGTTAGTGTCTTCCAATGTATGTCTTACTAATTTTGGAATTGAATTTGTATTTTTCTTCAGGCTGGTTGTGTCCAAATGACTATCTAATATCACATTGAAATCTCCTCCACATATGCACATACCTTCTGCTTGTAGCACAAGAATATCAAAAATTAATGTGAAGAATTCCTTATTACTTTCAGGGGGCACATTCATCAATGTGACCAGTGTTTGATTAAACACACCCTTCACTATAACATATCTACCTTCCTTATCCTTTCATTTCTTTGTGAGATTGAAACTTAAGGGAATTAGTTATCAGAATTGCAACCCCTCTTTTCCTAGAGTTTGTGTGAGAGCTGTAAAAGGTGTTTTTGAACCCAAATTTCCTCAGTTTTTCATGTTCTATTTTTGATAAATGAGTTTCTTGTAGGAAAGTTATCTGTGTCTTCTCCTTTTTCAGTTTAGTCATAATCTTGGCCCTTTTAACTGGGTTAAAGATTCCATTAACATTTAAGGACATACACTTTATTTCTTCATGTGTAGTGAGCATTATCCTTTTGTGATTTACTGGCTGTCTTTTGAGACCCCCACAGGCACTCCATTGAACCCTTGTTTAAACAAAACATTTTCATTAACAAGTTACAAGTTAGTTTAACTTTGTACAGATAAGAGGACTTCAATAAAGAGGTACCAGCCACCTTCCCCACCTGTTGTTCCTCTCTTTGTTTTTGGGGGGTATGTCTCTCATATTGAAAGGGCCCCCCTCCAGTAATGAGATATGACTCACGAAAGATTGTCACACTCATACTAGTCCTTATTATTATATTATATAGTCCATCCCTAGCCAACTTTGTGTTTCCATGTAATCCTACCAGACACACCTTAAATCCATCTTGTTGTCATACGTCTCCATATACGCCTCTCATGCATGGTTATTGTTATGCTGAAATTCTTGAAGTCTCTCACGAGCTCGCCTGCTAGCCACACCAGCAAACGTGGGCCGGACCGGTTTCCATGTCGCTGCCCCGGTTGACAGACTTCCCTCTGTGCTCTCTCTCTCTCCTGGCTGTTTATCCCTTTTTCCACGTTGTATCCTCTCGCTTGCAGGTCGTTAGCAGCCTCCTCTGCTTTGCCACACGTTTTCACTCCATTTGGCCAATGGACTTGCATCTTGCTGAGAGGAGTCTGGAAGCGGATGCCTTCTTTCTTTAATATCTTTTTGATATTCACGTATGCTTTACGTTCTTGCACCATTCTTGCCGAATAGTCGTGGTCAAAATAAACCCTGCTTCCGTCCAGAGTGACTATTGACCTTTTTATGTATCATCTCTTTGGTTGTGAATTGTTGGAAATTGACAACGACTGACCTCGGGGGGAGACCTGCTGCTGTTTCGGGGTTAACGCTCGGTGTGCGTGTTGAATCTGGAGGTTGATGTTAATATTAAGCTCCTCCCTGAGCCAGACTTCCAGAAACTGGGCCAGCGATTCTGCCTTAGATTCGGTTCCCTCTTGTATCCCGTAGATCCGCAGATTGTTACGTCTGGATCACAGTTCCAAGTCATCCAATTTGGTCACCATCGATTTTTGTTCTCTCATTAGTTCTGTCAGGGTTTGATTGGCCTCGTGGCTCCACGTCTCTATTTCTTCTGTGTGCGTCAGCGCAGCTTCTAATTTCCCTTCTTGTTCTTTAAGTTCTGTAGTCATGCTCTTAAACTGCTGGTCGATGTCTTCTTTGAATTTAGACAGTTCGTGTCTCATTTGGCCGGTAATTTCTTCTTTGAATGTCATGAAGTCTGATTTCAATTCGTTTTGGAGTGATTGAATTTGTTTGCTAATACAATCCAGTCCGTTTTGAAACGCGGCCATATTAGCTTCAGGTGCTAGCTTGTCCTCGTTGTTCGGGTGTTTTATGTCTTTACCTTGGGTGTCCGTAGTTCTTTTATTCTTTGCTTTGTTGTCCCTCCGCTCATCTTCCAAAGTTGTTTTGTCTCACGCTTTAATTCGTGTTTTAGCGGAGTTTATCTACTTGGCTTGCGGGAGCTCTGTACTTATGCGACCGTACTGCTCTACCGCCACACCGGAAGCCCCCTAGGTTTACATTTTATTTGTTCAAATTTTACAAAAGGTCATAATTCAACAAGCTCATATTCTCACAGTCATTGAAGGTTTCTCATTTATATAAGTATAATTAGAGCCCACTATTCAAAGACATGCATGTTAGGTTGTCTGATGATTCTGAATTGGTCCTGGTCATACTGTCCTTTCCAAGCATACAGCACTTTGTTCTATAGACCTGCTACGAGCCATTTGTTTCCTGTACACTGTTACAGGAGCCCGGTCTGCATTGCTGGCAGTAAGTTGGACTCCTCCAGGGCTGCTCTTTGTCACCGAGTCTGTGCACAGTTTTTATGGACAGAATTTCTAGGGAGGGAAAGAAGAAACTGACGGACTTATTGGGGGCGTGGCCACAGTGAGCCGGACCCTGCACCGGCCCGTTGTGGTAAAGAGAGAGGGCATAGTGTAAAAGCAGAGCTCTCGATTTACCTGCAGATCTACTTTCCTAATCTAACCGTCTGTGACGCAGCATTTTGAGTTCTTATGCTGAATATGTGCTTAGTTATCGTGTTGCCATTATTAGTTAGGATTTAGTTGAGTTTTATACTTGTTTAGGTTTCCATCGATGTCCCCTTCTGTAAGTCTGTCCTTGTCTTCATGTCTACATCTCTCAGTGTTTCCTGGTTTATTTTGAAAGAGTCGTGTGTTTCTTTGTTCAGTGTGTTTAGTTTCACTTCCCCTGCAGCGTCATTATGTTCATTTCAGTCAGCTGTGTTTCCACTTCCTCCTGTCTGTATTTAAGTCCTCTGTCTTCTTCTCTGTGGTACGTCCCTTCATGTCTTATCAAAGTTCATTCATAGTTATCACAGTTTAGACACAGTTATTATAGTCTGTCACTGCTCATGCTGCTTTATTTTTGTATTCATGTTCACAGCCTAAATAAACAGTGTGCCTTTTTTAAAAAAAACTTAGTTCCACCTCCTTCCCTCTCTGCTCTTGGGTCCACTGCATCATCACATTGGCGTACCCCGCCGTGACAGTGGCTGGCCTCTTCCTTAGAGATAGAGTAGGGCAGACTGAGGAGACACTGCTGAGAGACATTTGATTGGAGCTCTGGAGGAGATGGCTTTGAGACAGGGAGGTCTGGGTGTTCCTGCCGCAGCCACAAGCTAGTGTTCAGGCATGGTACAAAGCAAGGAAATACTTACTCTGAATAATCAGTCAGACTTATTGTAAATTGTGGACCACACACACCAAATTTCATTTTAAGTGTTCAACAAAAGGGACGTGAGACAACAGAGCCAAAGCGCACCACTGTAAAGGAAAATGTCTTGCCTAATTTATGGTATACAAAAAGAAACACAACTTCATAAAGACAATTAATAGATCAAAAATAATTCAGGAAATGTGATTATTTTTTCCATGTAACTTGGAATAAGTCAAATTAATTATCCAACTATAGCCAGCTACACCTAAATGAAATGAACTGTGTTTCTAGAAGATGTTCCTTAAACGCAGACATGAGCACACTCCTGATCATAGGCAATGGAAAAAAAGCCACATAACCTTGATGACAGCTGGTCCCTGGGATACCCATCAAGATAGTCCTCATGCCACACCTCATCGTTGCCTCTTGGTCATGCTTTATTCAATTCAATTTAATACAGCGCCAAATCACAACAACAGTCGCCTCAAGGCGCTTTATATTGTACAGTAGACCCTATAATAATGGTAAATGGACTGGTTCTTATATAACGCTTTTCTACTCATCTGAGCACTCAAAGCGCTTTACACAACTTGTGCATTCACCCATTCGTAAAAGCACATTTTTCTAAATGCTTTATAGCTAACATTCACACACATTCATACTCCGATGGATGCATTGGAGAGCAATTTGGGGTTAGTATCTTGCCCAAGGATATTTGGCATGCAGACTGGGGGAAGCCAGGAATCGAACCACCAACCTTCCGATCAGTAGATGACCTGCTCTACCACCTGAGCTACAGCCAGAGATAATAGATACAGAGAAAAACCCAACAATCATATAACCCCCTATGAGCAAGCACTTTGGCGACAGTGGGAAGGAAAAACTCCCTTTTAACAGGAAGAAACCTCCGGCAGAACCAGGCTCAGGAAGGGGCGGGGCCATCTGCTGTGATTGGTTGGGGTGAGAGAAGGAAGACAGGATAAAGACATGCTGTGGAAGAGAGACAGAGGTTAATAACAGATATGATTCAATGCAGAGAGGTCTGTTAATACATAGTGAGTGAGAAAGGTGACTGGAAAGGAAAAACTCAATGCATCATGGGAATCCCCGGCAGCCTACGTCTATCGCAACATAACTAAGGGAGGATTCAGGGTCACCTGGTCCAGCCCTAACTATATGCTTTAGCAAAAAGGAAAGTTTGAAGCCTAATCTTGAAAGTAGAGATAGTGTCTGTCTCCTGAATCCAAACTGGAAGCTGGTTCCACAGAAGAGGGGCCTGAAAACTGAAGGCTCTCCTGTCTCTACCACCTGAGAGCATCTCTGTATGACATTATAAGGCTCATTAAGCTTGAGTCAGACAAACTGACTGGAGATTATTTTTTAAATAAAGAGGAGTTTAGTATTTTGGCCCTGGGTTAGACACAGGAGATAGTTTGATTGTACTGTCATGAACTTTAACATTTAACTGTAGAGTTTGAAATGTAGCTCTAGGGTTTCTTTACGGTTTCTCTAAGCACTGCATGGTCTGTACTTGGATTAGCTGAGAATCCACTTGGAAGATCGGCAAGTGTCTGGAAGATTTCCTCCTTGAAAAAATTGCCCTTGTTGTAGCATGATTGAGTTCAGATTTTTGGAAATGACCTTATAACCCCTCCAACAGATTGATAGGTAGCAACATTTAATTCATTTCTGACAACTGCTGATGTCTCCAGACCAGCAAACAGCCAGACAAGGCCGTACGTGCTGATGATCCAGTAACTTGCAGCACTGTTAGCTTGCTGAGGCTGCATAGCAGGCTGAGGAGATGCTCCTGAGAGACAGCTTATGTTTGCTTTATTTTTCCTTTTTGTCACAAAGTCTGTTTAGTATGATTTACTCACATATTGAAGAATCTGCAGCTGTGGCACAGCTTTTGCATTGAGTTGGTTGATGGCTGTATTAAGTCTGTGCTTTGTACCAATGTGTCTACAGTTACTGACCTCATCATAGCTCCCAGAAAATAATGGGAGGAGCGGTGTTGGATGATGGACCTCCTGGAGTGAAGGCGCCAGATGGAGGCTGGGGTTGGGCAGTGTTGGCGGGATGCTTCGTCATCACTGGCTTCTCATACGCGTTCCCCAAGGCTGTCAGCATCTTCTTCAAGGACCTTATTCAAGAGTTTGAGGTTGGCTACAGTGCCACAGCTTGGATCTCCTCAATACTGCTTGCCATGCTATATGGCACAGGTACCCAAGTATAACACATGAAACTGCTAATAACTGATTGCACACGTATTCTGTGTACTGACTGATGAACTGTGTTCTTAGGCCCTCTGTGCAGCGTGCTGGTCAACAGATTTGGCTGTAGGCCGGTGATGATGGTTGGAGGAGTCTTTGCTTCAGTGGGAATGATTCTGGCTTCCTTTGCCAAAAGCATCACACATATTTACCTCTGCACTGGAGTTATTACAGGTAGAGTCACAAAAAGTGTTAAATATTTAGACTTTGTGAACAAATTTATGCTCAGAGTGGCAAGTACTAGTCTGTCTGTCTTAATTGAATAATTGATCCAATAATCAATTAATGATTCATTAACCCTGCAATGTGACTCATTTCTCTATACTTGCGTCTCTCTGCAGGTCTGGGTCTAGCAATGAACTTCCAGCCATCTCTGATAATGTTGAACTGCTACTTCAGTGAGAAGCGTCCTCTAGCCAATGGCTTGGCAGCAGCAGGCAGCCCTGTGGCGCTATGCTGTCTGTCTCCATTGGGGCAGAGTCTCCAAAACCAGTATGGTTGGCGGGGTGGATTCCTTATACTAGGAGGCATGCTGTTCAACTGCTGTGCCTGTGGTGCTCTCATGCGGCCCCTGTCCACCCCTAAGAAGTCCCAGATGCTGGAAGAAAACACTCTGCTGGCTGCAGACAAACCGAAGGCAAAGAAGAAACTATTGGACTTCAGTGTGTTCAAGGACAGAGGTTTTGTAATCTATGCCATTGCAGCTTCTGTGATGGTGCTAGGCTTGTTTGTGCCGCCTGTGTTTGTGGTCAGTTATGCTAAAGGCCTTGGCTACAAGGACACCAACTCAGCACTGCTGCTCTCGATCTTAGGATTTGTTGATATGTTTGCCCGACCTGCATCAGGACTCATAGCAGGCATGAAGCGTGTGCGGCCTCGAAGCGTCTATCTCTTCAGCTTCGCTATGATCTTCAATGGGTGCACTGACATCATAGGATCGCAGGTAACATTGCAGTCAAGTCCTCTTCAAGTAGAATGCTTCCAGTTGGCGAGTTGTCTTAATGATTGCAGATCTGGGTCGTAATAAGTGAATATTGTAAACTGGGCCGTATACGTAGTGTGAAACCTGTTGTCTCATTTCAGGCAAAGAACTATGCTGGTCTGGTGGTCTTCTGTATTTTCTTTGGTATATCATACGGGATGGTTGGAGCACTTCAGTTTGAGGTCCTCATGGCCATTGTGGGGAAAGAGAAGTTTTCCAGTGCCATCGGCCTGGTGCTGCTAATGGAAGCTGTTGCTGTGCTGGTGGGACCTCCTGGAGCAGGTCAGAGTATCCAAGCAATGATGGTGCTCTCTCTGTTACCATCCCGCCCACATTTAGAGTAAAATATCTCATCTGTATAATAACACCTAATCCTCAGATTATCAGTTTAATCTGCATCTCTTCACATCTGCATGGGAAAATGTCCGAGGACAGGGTTGCAACCACCATGTTGCCCTCGATGCAAAACAATATTAATGATAATTATTAAAATAATAGAAAGCTAGTACGGTGGGGTTTTTCTGGATGGGTTTATACTGTGAAGTTTACTACTTAATCACCTCAGCCAACATGAGTAGATCCAGACTTAAAGTGTTTGAGCTTCAGATGCTTTTAAGCTAGCTATAGCTGTCCCAGCACTTCCCGAAGAACATCAGCTGTCATGTCTTTTACAGAGATGTTGACTTTGTGTATCTGTTTAAGATAAAACCAAAAATAACAACCCTTGGTTCATCCATAGTCAGTGACAAACACTAAGTCATGTACTCGGCTCCATCTTTCTAACACGCATGGACACAAACCAACCGTTACATGTGTCCCTTTCTTAGTATCCTCCTTGTTTTTATAAAGTGATCACGGGAACAATGAACAACATTCATACTAACACTGTTGCACTCTCCACCAGGTCGGCTCCTGGACGCTACCCATCAGTACATGTACGTGTTCCTGTTGGCGGGCTGTGAAGTGACAGTATCTGCCTTTGTCATTGCCACCGGGAACTTTCTTTGCATTAGGAGGGAACGAGAAGATGGACAGGCTAAGATTGAGATGGCCGTAAGCGCCGCTGAGCTGGAGGGCCTCAACCAGGCGGCAAACGAAGAACACGATGGAGGCAAAAAGGAGCAGACGGGAAAAGAAAATGGAAAAGTCCGTGTTTTGAAAGTGCAGGAAGACATGACTGTGACGGAGGCACCAGAAGACACCGGGAATTAACATTAGTATTAGCGAGATAGCATAAATTGTACCGATAGGACACAGAAAGATCTGATGCTACGGTAAAAAAAAGAAAGAACTGACATTTGATCACAAATGTATATCCAAGTGTCACAGGTTCACTAGCTGCTTTCAGCTGAAATGGCTCTAACGCCCCACACCTGTAAGAGGAAAAACTCATCACCAGTTTGAGTGTAGAATCATCTTTTTAGTTATCGGTCTTATTCATCTGTAAAAAACATCCTACAGCTGCTTTCAATCACATCTCCGAGTCTGTGAGCAGACGCAGCTCGTCTTCAGGGTGAAGCTTGACGTGCTAATAAAAGAACATGTTTGCAGCTCAGTCTGTGGGTTCCTCTGGGTCATTTGTGCAACGGTTTCTTGGTAAATTATACAAGAACAGGAAACATATTTAGAAAGAATGGCTGTTGTCATCCAACATGCCCATAAAAGGCTTCACGATATACTGCTGCTGTTCACCTGCTTGTCTTACTCTGCTGGACAGTCGTCTGTTTCACATATAAAGTGCTGTTTCTTATTATTTTAATGTGCTGAATCCAAACCTGACAATTAAAATATCTGATTAGCTGCTGTCTCCAAGACATTTATTTTTACACTACATGTTGTTTAGATGAGTTTTTTTTTATATGTGTTTGGTAATATCTGACCTTTCTTCATTATGAAACAATAATCAGAGAAACGTCAACACAGATTAGTCTTAATATGAAAGCACAGCAGGGTTATTGCAGCCCCGCCCTCACATTGTGAGCAATGCTGTGACGTTTCTCAGTTACAATAATGTGACATAACTCCTGCCGTTGGTGTCACTGTGTCTGTAAACATAACTGGAAACAGGCATGTAGAGTGGCCCAGTGTTAACAATCCATTCAAAGTTTGCCTGACACCCACTGAGGTCATCAAAGTCCGTCCACCGTCTTCCACCTATCAGGGTCGTTGGGGGGCTGGAGCCTATCACAGCTGTCATACGACGAGAGGCGGGGTCCACCCTGGACAGGTCGCCAGCCCGTGGCAGGGCTAACACACAGACAACCATTCACACTGATCCCCACTAACTGCATGTCTTTGTGGGAGGAAGCCGGAGAGAACAGACTCCACACAGACCCCGGCCTGATGGGGTTAGGGTCCTGAGTTCGATACCCTAACCTGGAACTGAACTCAGGACAGTGCTAACTGTCAGGACAGTGTAACCACTGTGCTGCCCGTTATCAGAGACAAATATAAATCAATGATAAGTCTTCAAAGTCAACTTGATGATTTATTGGTGGAAACTTGACAAAAAGCATTAGAACCTACAAACTGTCATGTGCTGTTTGTCCATTTACAGAAAATACTGTAGAAAGATTTTAAACACGTCACCTCTGACCTCACTTTGACATTTCTACCTCCCTCCCAAGGATCCTTACATCAGTACTGTGAAGACAAAGTGAACAACTTACCTATAATACATGTAGTATATTATATAATAGCTCAAGCTGCCCAGTTATTCCCCCTCCTACATGTGTTTGGAGCAATACCCTGATTTTTGCTGCACTACAAACTTTGATCTTTATGTCGTTTCAGCTCCTTCTTGCGTTCGCTCCTGCCTGATGCTGTTACAGAGCTGCTCTGTGCGTGACTCTCTCAGACCAACATCAGAGCGCGCACACTGCTGCAGCTCCGTCTGTTTTCCTGGCTCATGTGTACACAGCAGAGATGTGATGAAGGAGCGTAGCAGAGCGCACAGGTTCACATCAAAAACACAACAGCAGAGCCTTTTCACAGCAGAGATGGAGCTTTATTACAGTCGACTGTAAGACGCATTCATATAAAAACCCAATGCACTACTTCTGAAAAAGAGGCACGCACTCTGGTTGGTGCAGACGGTGCTGTCACAGCACCAGGATGACAGAGTCCTTCAGCTTCTCATTTGCTGCCCTCAAGGAGGCGCAGCGACTCCTGAATCATGTTCAGACTCTTGTCCACTGGTACGTCACAAAAACCCAAACACACTTTAATATTATAAATGTTTCACAGTGCAGAAACAATACGAACTCAAAAGTAAGAATATTATATATACAGTGAAATAACTTTTGGTGAAATATACCCAATGATGTGTTTGCCCAACACAGTGCTTCTTTGTGATAGAGCAGAGAAACCTGGGACGCTCGGGGGAAACCCAACCCCTGCAAAGGTGTCTTCTTAAGTTTAACTCACACTCAGGCTTGTATCCGGACGCCTGCGATGCATCGAAACGTGCTCTGTGCAATCTTTTATGTTACATTTAGCTTTTTATTGCCAAAATCCATCCCTACAACAAATCAAGACAACCTTCTGCTCTCCCGGGTGCGTCTAACATTTATGCTCGGGTTCCGCCCAAACAACCGGCTCCACGCTGCAGGAGAAACAAGGACATCAGCTCATCTACACACCTGCAGCTCATTTACTAACTTGCAATAAGATAAAGATGTTAGCGTCGCCACCATAGCAGCATAGCTATGTTGCAGCTAGCCTGCTAACTTTAGCACTTTAAAAATCCTGTTTAAAAACAACAACAAAAAACTAGTGCTGAGTTTTTCACCGAAGCAAAAAGATTTACCTGCCAGCTTGAATAAACTAAAAACAGTACATGAGTGATTTTTAGCCAACGGTAAAAAAAGATGGAAAACAGCATGCAGCTGTAAATGTGATGTCATGCTGTAAGCTGGCCTCTCAGCTGCTGTCTCTGGGCTGATGCTAGCTCACATACACGAGCAGCAGGATGCCTGGTTTAGAGTTACTCGCTAACACAAACAGCTGAATCAATCAGGAGCGTGTGGGGATGGCTGTCGGCGACAACACTAACAAATGAGACGAAATGAAAACTGAACGTGTGAACAGTGCGCCCGCCCTCAGACCGAGACGCTCCTATTCAGAGTTCTCACTGACAAACCGTCCAGTGAGGAAGGCTGATGCAGCGGTCCGTGAGGTCCTCATGGTTTGGATCAGCCTGCTGCGGTGCCGGGTCAGCCCTGATAAACTAGTTCAAGTGGCCCCAAAAGTAAAGAGCCCTGAAAACCAACAGTCTGGATTCAGATCACAAAGGTAAATGGAAAAGCATCAGAGGGTCAGTCTGTGACTGGAGCTGGAGCCGTAGACGTTATGGTGGAGATCAGGGCTCGGACTGCTTGTATTGTTGGTGCTCGTTGAGGAGCTCGTAGCTGGAGACCAGAGGATGGTACCTCAGACACCACCTGACGGAGACACAGAGCAGCAGCCAGTGTCAGAACAGACCATGACGCTCCAAAACACAGCTGTCCCCACAGCCGGCGTCCGACCGAGACAGCAGGCTGAAGAGCTGCACCAAACACGGCGAGAACACTGGGAGGGACTTACCCCGCGCTGCCGCTGTCACACGAGGACATGGCGAGCGTCTACTTGGTGTGATGCTCGTAGGGAATGCTATTCTGAGGTTGAGGGAAGAGAGAGAACAGAGTCAATATGTCAGAATCCAAACACACAACTCAGCAACACGACATCATCACACAGGCATCAGATTACAGGACAACAAGTACCAGCTTACAGAAAAATTACTGCTGTGATACTGCTGCAATACTACTGCACTACTACTGCAATACTGCTGCAATACTGCTGTACTACTACTGCAATACTGCTGTACTACTGCTGTACTACTGCTGTACTACTGCTGCAATACTGCTGTACTACTGCTGCAATACTGCTGTACTACTACTGCAATACTGCTGTACTACTACTGCAATACTGCTGTACTACTGCTGTACTACTACTGCAATACTGCTGTAATACTGCAATACTGCTGCAATACTGCTGTACTACTGCTGCAATACTGCTGTACTACTACTGCAATACTGCTGTACTACTACTGCAATACTGCTGCACTACTGCTGCACTACTTCTGCACTACTGCTGCAATACTGCTGTACTACTGCTGCAATACTGCTGTAATACTGCTGCAATACTGCTGCACTACTGCTGCACTACTGCTGCAATACTGCTGCAATACTACTGCTGCAATACTACTGCACTACTGCTGCAATACTGCTGTAACACTGCTGTAACACTGCTGCAATACTGCTGCAATACTGCTGTACTACTGCTGCACTACTGCTGCACTACTGCTGCACTACTGCTGCACTACTGCTGTAATACTGCTGCAATACTGCTGTACTACTGCTGCACTACTGCTGTAATACTGCTGTACTACTGCTGCACTACTGCTGTAATACTGCTGCACTACTGCTGCACTACTGCTGCACTACTGCTGTAATACTGCTGTAATACTGCTGCAATACTGCTGTAATACTGCTGTAATACTGCTGCACTACTGCTGCAATACTGCTGTACTACTACTGCAATACTGCTGTAATACTGATGCAATACTGCAATACTGCTGCAATACTGCTGCAATACTGCTGCACTACTGCTGTAATACTGCTGCAATACTGCTGCACTACTGCTGCACTACTGCTGAAAACCCAAACAAGCCCAGCTTTGTCGTCCGTACTTGTGCGCGGGCTTTTCTGCGTGCTCAGCTCACATGAAATATTCAGTGAGTCTCGTGCTGTTGGTTCACACAGACTAGGAGCAGAGGGAGTGTTGTACCTGTGAGGTGGACATGCGGGAGGTGTCCTGTCGCCCAGTCAGATCGGAGGATGACACGTTGATCGGAGCGCCGCGGTGCAGCCTCATGCTAACCTTTCGCTCACGCTCCATCCCGGACACTTGTCGAGGAGACGTGTTAGCTGGAGACCATAAACACATCGTACTGTGAGATGAATAAGTCCATGTTTCAAAGACTGACTGCAAAGAGCTGGAGTTCATGTTAACCTGTACATGCTTGCACCGTGTCACAGCAACATCACCTGAACCGTTAAAGGAAAGACAAACGATGTGAGAGCACCATCACCTCCATCAAGGAGCCAGCCGCACAACAGCAGACAGATCATCAGCTGACACGCTGAGGCCACTGAGGCCACAGCAACACTACAGGAGCAGCTCCTCTTCGTCTACAGGACGTGCGCACTGCATATAAACACGTCTGGACACCAGATTCCTACAGAGTTGTGATCTGAATGCACCAGGATCAGCTCTATAAGTTCTCTACATTGTGTTTCTTTTATTTATTCTTTGGTGTTATTTCAGTTACAGCTGACAGCATCTGAGCTGACAGGCAGGAGAAAGGAATAAAAGGAAGGAGGGAGAAAATAGAACAAAATCTAATAAAAGGATGGAGTACAAATAGAAATGCACAACACTGCACCTGTAAGAAAAACCAACATAGAGCATCTGGAACACAGAAATATGAAAGTGCACAGATACATGTACCAACGATCTCCTTTTCTTTAACGGAGAACACCGTCCTCTACCGAGGTTGTTTCCTACATTTTTTGCGTATTTGGGACACTTACATGTGATCTAACGATGCTAACGCAGCTGGAGTGAACTGACCTGTCTGTGAGGTGGGTGTTAGCGGGGTGGGCACTGTTCCCTCCTGGGTCCCTCGGGGGCGCCCGGGCGCAGCAGGGACTCTCGCCCCGGGGTTCCTGCTGTGCCTCAACCGGTCGTCCCGATCCCGACGCTCCCTTTCTGCTTCCTCTGCTGCACGGTTGGCTCCCTTTAGCAGGTCACAGAACAGATTATGGACCGACTGAGACTCTGCGGGTTTATTAGCCTCTGCACGCATGCTAACCCTGTACTGTAACCATCGCGCGCACTTTGGCCCGGCACAGATTCGTTTATGCTCAGCAGGCTTCTGTACTTTTTGCACTAATGCGTGCACTCGTGCAGGAGCTCTATTCCCCTTCATGAATTCCTCTCTCTGTTACAAAGACGCCATCACAGGACCACGTACCAGCCTCCACACACACATCTTACTAATGTGACAGGCTTGCCATCCTGGTTTGTCGCCAACATGGACGACTGACAGGGTGGGACTTCCACCAGCTTTGGTCTAAAGCAAAGTAACGACCTTCACAGTCCACGCCGAGACATCTGAACCTGAGCCACAGAAAAACAGGGTCATGAAGTATCGACTAAAACTATGACATGATCCAAACTCACAGTGTGCCCTGTTACAAACTGCAGAGCTGCTCTTTAACCCCGTGTTCATGTCTATGCACAGTTTTAATATCTCTTTACATGTGAACAGTCGGCCATAATTAGAGGCGTGGCTGCTTTGAGTGACAGGTGGATGATGACTTGTTAGCCCTCACTGAGCTGGACCCGGCAGCTGTGTTGGTACTGAGCAGCTGTCAGCAGGACTCAAACAACCATTGCAGATCATTTCTAAATGTTTAACACACAATAACAAACCAGCAGCTAACAAACGAGGAGGAGACGAGCCCTGTTTGTCAGTCTGGTCCCCGTGTGTGATGCATCCTAGCAGGTCACTAAACATCTCACCGTCCTGTGTAAACAGACGCAGCAGAGAGGACCTGCTGTGTCAGGAAACACAGTTTGCTTCAGGCTGACGTCTGTTTCTTTAACGTTAACTAATAAAGATTTCATGAATTACAAATTAACTTTCATCCATTACAGAAAAAAAGACTCGTGACCATCTCACAGACAAAACATTATGTACAGCTACTTTCAGTGTTGCCCTTACAGTAAAAAGGGCCTCGAGGTCATCCTTGTTGTGTTTCAGCACTAAAGAAAAAAAACTGAGTGATATTGCAGCTCCAACATCTCAGACCACAGGATGGAGTCACACCTGTTCAACCTGTTTAATGTTCTCCTGCTTCTCTGACAGCTGATACTCACAAACTTCAGCATGTTCCAGTCGAACACGTAGTCGTAGGAGAAGCCCTGTCTGTGGAACAGGTTTCTGAAGAGCTGCCGTAAGTACGAGTAATCGGGCTTGTCATCGAAGCGCAGGGAGCGACAGAAGTTCAGATAGGTGGCGAACTCAGCTGTGACAGAGTGGAAACAAACATGTTTGAGCCGACGTGCAGCTGGGATCACGCGGCTTCAAATAAAGGAAAGCTCTGAAGACGGCAAACTCACAGGGGTAGCCTTTGCACAGCACCTCGATTGGCGTGGACATTTTCTTCTCACTGATGCGTTCGTACTTCTGCCTCTTGGTAGCGGCCTTCAGCCCCTGCCAAGGCAGCGAGCCCAGATTGAAATACATGAGGACGTATCCCAACGACTCAAGGTCATCGCGCCTCGACTGCTCTGTGGAGACAACGAGCGGAAATAAAGATGATGAAGAGGAAACGGGTTTCACTACAGCAGCAGAGTATCTCAGGTGGGATAAAGAGGAGCAGGAGTGCGTGGCGGATGACAAACAGGCTTGTTACCGATCCCAAGATGAGTGTTGATTGAGGCGTAGCGAGCGGTGCCAGTCAGGTTCTTGTTCTCGCGGTACGGGATGTGCTGGTGCGTGCGAGCATCTCGGTACTTTTTAGCCAGACCAAAGTCAATAATGTACACCAAGTTGCCCTTTTTGCCGAGTCCCATCAGGAAGTTATCCGGCTTCACGTCTCTGTGAATGAAGTTCTTGGAGTGAATGTACTCGATGCGACTGATCTGCAGTGGACCACAAACAAAGACAGACAGATTAGGTCCAGTGCAGCTCGTATCTGCGCCCGGCTTCATTCATGCATTCACGTGTGTGCACGTTCGTGTGTGTGTGTGTGAGCAGCAGGTGTGTGTGCATGTTCATGTGTGTGTGCACGTTCGTGTGTGTGTGCACGTTCATGTGTGTGTGCACGTTCGTGTGTGTGTGTGTGAGCAGCAGGTGTGTGTGCACGTTCATGTGTGTGTGCACGTTCATGTGTGTGTGTGCACTTTCGTGTGTGTGTGTGAGCAGCAGGTGTGTGTGCACATTCATGTGTGTGTGTGCACGTTTGTGTGCATGTTCGTGTGAGAGCAGCTCACCATCTGGTCAGCGAGCAGCAGGACCGTCTTCAGGCTGAACTTGCGGGAACAAAAGTTGAAGAGATCCTCCAGGCTGGGTCCCAGCAGCTCCATCACCATCACATTGTAGTCGCCTTCAGCTCCACACCACTTTATTGTTGGGATGCCCACTGCAACCACACAGAAACAAATGCGTCTGCAGTCACTGTCTGATGGGTTTCTCCTGCTGGCAGCGTCTCCACTATCACCGCCTCCTGCGCTGCTCAGAATAAGCACACAGTGATGAAGGGCGTGTCCTCGGGGGTAACAAAGTGCTCCTGCTCTGATACTGAAACCTTCACTCACACTCAGCAGGGCTCCTGAGGCCCACACCCACGTAACAAAGTGTGATTCTGTCCTACTTCACTCCCTCCTTTAAATGTGGCGCTGACAAAATGAAAACTGGCGTCCTACTTGTGTATTGGTTTGGGCAGTCATTTCCACGCTCTAAAGGAAACTCTGCAGCATCTTTGCAATGTGTAAAGCCCACATGTGCCTGCAGGCAATCCTGACACTGGCTGAGCTGTGCTGGGGTCTCCTCTCAGACCTGGATCAAGGATGTTACGTCACAGGCTTACATCACATCCCACAGGGTGTGATTTAGACTCAGGAACATGAGGGCCAATGAGTGCTGTTGGTGCATCCATCACCTACACCAGCCACATGAAGGTCTGTCCTGTCCTTCTGTGGACCTGTCTCACAGTCCTGAGACTGCAGTGGGAGACCTGGAAGAGCTGGACTACCTGGTGCTGTCCGGTGCTCCCAGCACTGACACGGACATGAAGGAAGAGCTCAGCAGTGTGGAGCGCCGCAGATTCACAGTGTCTGACTTTCTCAGTGATAATCCTGAACTGAAACGAACTTTGTGTTAAACTCTGATCATCACTGCTGTGAGCCGTGCACCGAGCTGAGGCTGCTACATCCAACCCACGGGACAGTCGAGGCGTGGACACAGAAGCCTTCTGTGCTAAACCGCAGCACAGCGGTGGTCCACGGCTCACTGAGGTCATTCAACATGACCTTGTGTTTGTTTGGTGACTAATGGGATCACTGCAACGACAGGCAAGTGTCCATCACATTACACGTGGAGCAATAAAGAGAGCAGAGAGTAGGGGCAGGAAACGAGTCCTGCAGCTAACGGGCGATCGTGGCTCAAGAGTTGGGAGTTCGCCTTGTAATCGGAAGGTTGCCGGTTCGAGCCCCGGCTTGGAAAGTCTCGGTCGTTGTGTCCTTGGGCAAGACACTTCACCCGTTGCCTACTGGTGGTGGTCAGAGGGCCCGGTGGCGCCAGTGTCCGGCAGCCTCGCCTCTGTCAGTGCGCCCCAGGGTGGCTGTGGCTGCAATGTAGCTGCCATCACCAGTGTGTGAATGTGTGTGTGAATGGGTGGATGACAGGATGTAGTGTGAAGCGCTTTGGGGTCCTTAGGGACTAGTAAAGCGCTATATAAATACAGGCCATTTACCATTTACCATCTAACGTGTCCTGCAGCTAACGAGTCCTGCAGCTAACCGTGACAGACTGCATGAGAACGAAGACACAGACAGACTGTGGTCACCTCCTCCTTGCATCATCTTGTAGATCTTGCTCTCGATGTGGAGCTGCGGATGTTTCGTCTTCACACATTCTAACTTGATCGCAACTTCTTCTCCCACTGAGATGTCTGTGCCTGGAAAAAGACCAACAGGGATACACATTAATACACACAGATATAATGGAAGCCACAACATCAACAACAGCAATATTCATGGAGATGTTCCTGATGATGAGTCCTGTGGTCTCCAACATGTTCCTGTTTCCAGCAGCACACAGAAGGACAACAACACCTACACACTGCTGTGTAAACGTCAGTGTGTCTCCTTCATGAGGCGGCCTACATGGATGAAGTGAAGAATCTGGCATCGTGGTGCCAGGACAACCACCTCCAGCTGAACGTCAGCAAGACCAAGGAGCTGGTGGTGGACTTCAGAAGGGGTCAGCACAGAGACTACAAGCCCATTATCATCAATGGAGCTCCAGTGGAGAGGGTGCAGTCCTTCAAGTATCTTGGTGTCCACATCTCCTCAGACCTGACATGGGCTGCCCACATTCAGGTCCAGACCAAAAAGGCTAGGCAGCGCCTGTATCACCTACGACAACTGAGGAAGTTCAGGGTCTCTCCAAAGATCCTCAGGATTTTCTATACAGGCGCTGTGGAGAGCATCCTCACACAGAACATGACATCGTGGTTTGGGAACAGCTGTGTGAAGGACCAAAAAGCTCTCCAGAGAGTGATCCGTACAGCAGAATGCTGCTGCAGGACTGCTCTCCCCCCGCTTCAGGACACCTACACCAGGAGATGCCGGACTAGAGCAGATACTGAAGGACCCGTCCCATCCTGGCAACAAACTGTTCCAACTTCTGCAATCTGGTAGAAGGTTCCGCATCTTCCGGGCAAGGACAGAGAGACTCAAGAGGAGCTTCTATCCCCAAGCCATCCGGGCCCTAAACACACACACCCGCCCTCTCACATCATCTATAATTGACTGAGTCAGGACTCTTCCAGACACTCTAAACCAAGGCACAATGTACATTTCAATTCCTTTAATTTTAAATATGTTTATATTGTCTATCCTGTAAAATAGTCAGACGTCTATTCATATTAATGTACAGAATTCACCTGCTTGCTGCTACTACTGCACATTCACCCAGTGTATATACTATGTGTGTGTGTGTGTGTGTGTGTGTGTGTGTGTGTGTGTGTGTGTGTGTGTGTGTGTGTGTGTGTGTGTGTGTGTGTATATGTATGTCGAGGAGCGTGTCAGGCTACATTTCACTGTGTGTTATACTTGTTTAACTATGCATGTGACAAATAAAGAACCTTGAACCTTGAACCTTCAAAATAAACTAAATACAAACAAATTTCATAAATCGTGACTTAGCTGGACTCACAACACAGCAGAGAAACAGGAAACCACAACAAATCCTCAAGAAGCTGCATCTTTGTCAGCTACAGCACAAACAGGAACCCAGGTGAGGCCGAGCTCCAGGACATGGAGGAGGAGCAGGCAGACCAGGGTCAGGCAGCAGACAGGTGCTCGAAGAGGGAGGTGGATGCTGTGAGTGGAGCACAAACAGGGAGCAGCATGTTCTGCAATATTCACGCCACCCTTCCAAATGCTTTTGTGACACAGCACATGTGCAGACTCTGCTCCTGCTGCAGCACCTTACCTGCTTCTTTAAAGGAAAACTCCGGACCTGCCAGCCTCAGGCCCTCGGTGCACCAGCCAAACAGGATTTTTATTATTAAACTTACTATCATCAGTTTGCTAAACACAGTCAACACTAGTCACAGTGTCGGTGTAGTGGTCCTCGTACAGTATTTGGGTGGTGCAGTGGTTCACACTGCCGTTTACCTGGAAGACATTTGTGGGTTCAAACCTGCACATTCAGCACGCCCAGACGTGCCGCGCCGACATCGGCACCGTTAAAACATGTCAGCGGCGCACAAACAGAGCTATCGTCTGCCTGTGAATGTGACTTCAAGGCTGACACTAACAACTCCCATGTTATTTAACCCTTTAAGACCGACCATAGAACCAAGTCCGCCAGAGCGCATCTTATATTTGTACATGCTGTAGTGCCAATTTTGGGAGTATTTCAAGTTGCTATACAGCAATACAACTGTTATAGCCCAAATTTTAATAATATGTATGCATTAAGTCCATAGTGCTACATTAATTGCAAAAAAGTGCAATAAACTACAAAAAAATTGAAAGTCATTTTTGGTTTTAACATATATTTCTACTTGGAGAAATTTAAGAGGTTCATCCCTCAAAACTTTAAATACAAAAAAGTTGCAAAAAATATTTTACAACAACAGGAAATTTATTTTGAGTGTCTTCATAGTTTTATTTTTGAGATACAGCAATTTTTATATACTGCAGAAAAAACAAAAAACAATCCTATGATGCAAATTTGCAAAGAAAACAGCAGGTGCATCAAAATAAACAATTTCCAGCTGTGGAATTCAAGTTCTAAGCTTCCCAGCAACTATTCAGAAAAGCATCAAGTCAAACATGACTTATGAAAACACCAGTATAGGTTTATAAGGGCTATAAGTAAAAAAAACAACAAAAAACAACCCACATTTTCCGCGAAAACGACGTCACTTCCGGTTTCGGGCAGGTAATGGCGGACATGCGATAGTTCGCGCTGACGTCTTTTTCAGTGTAGGAAGTGTTATGAACAGCTGATGGATCAGCAAAGCGTATTTCTGGAATATTATGTCTTCGTTGCTGCAAGCGCTTTTTATAGAATTTTTGCAAAACTATATGTGGAAGGAAACCGTGACCTAGGACAAGCTGATGGCATCAGATGTAAGTACAACTCCTCCGGTTTCATATGCAAAAAAAGAAAAATATTGCGCTAGCTTACGTGGTTGCAGTGCTACAGGGATTTAAAAATAGTTACGCAAAGCGGAGCGTGCTGCTCTGACTGGCTTTAAAGGGTTAACTGAGACAAAAAACCGATGCTGTACTCATGCAATGATTACTGTGTAACTACATTTCCCAGTAACGTCAATCCTTCTCATAGCTGTGCTGTGGAAGCTGCCATATTACCTCGCCATCTTGAGTACAGAGGCAAGGATGGACATGCTGTGTCACCGAATCGTGTTTTACGTATGTGGTGAGAACCCAGCAGAACAGTCTGAATACATGCTCATGCATGTGTGAGCGTCCACCGATGTTAGCACTGACAGCTAACAGCTGCAAACACAGCAGTAACACTAACACTGCTGCCATCTAGTGGTGAGATTTCACACCCTGTAACTTCAATAAGTGCCAGCAGCATCACAGCCGTGGAAAAAACAAAGAGACACATTTACACACAGTATTTTCATTAACACACGAACAGATCAGGATGGTACATAATGTTTGGTGTTCCACACGTTCCACATTATCTCCTGTGGATAAATCCTGAGCTCCGCCGGAGCCTCAGACTTTTCTAACAGGTGAGTTCAGTCTTACAGAAAACCAGACTGGCTCATCTTCAGCCGACTCTCTCGACTATGGAGAGAAACACGTGGAAACCTGCGTCCACACGTTATCATTTTCACTGGGACAACAACTGCTCCCCCATCAGGTGTGTTCATATGACCCCACTATGAGCTCCAACCACTCATTTTAAAGTGACGACTGAATTTCAAGGAATTAAGATAAGTGTGAATATTATCTTTAGCTCTGGCACAATGACACCTCTTAATGTCAGTAGCTAGCAGAGACACAAATCCAGCCACAGGGGTCACCAGCAGCAGTAACAGGCCAACCCCTGCAGGCCCCCCGAGGACGGACAAAACCAGGCGCCTTCTGAACAGGGTCAGGGTGACCTTTGTTTGAAGCACACTCTCCGTCCTCACACTAGCACAGAGGGTTTAGACTTTTACATAATGCAATCCAGTCAAAAAGGTTACATTTAAAATATTTACTGTGGTAACTGATGTAAGGATGTCTCGTATGTACCTCACAGTGAGTGATACACACGATTAGCAAAACACAGCATGCTGGACGAGACAAAGTCACACTTCTAGCTCAGCACGCAAGTGAAGACTAAGCTTCTATCATATCAGGTAGCATCTAATGCTGGAAGCTGCTGGGCCTCGACCACCACGTCAGCATTTGTGAGCTTGCTGTGATGCAGACATCAGTAACTTTGTGGCTGAAACGGTACTGCTTGCTGACCCATACATGAGTGCTGTCTGTTTCATTGTAGGTGGTAACTTCTGTCTGAACCCCGCCTCCCTAAAATAAATTCAAGATGGCAGCAGCCCAGATGTTAAAATTCAAGCCACAACCATCTTTTTATACAGTCTTTGTTCATATTAGTGGCTGACTGGCATATTAGATATTAGATATAGTCAGTGTGTCCTGGCTCACACTGGTGCCACTCCCTGAACCATTGATGTTATGGACTGGGGTCACAGTGGGCGACCCTTTGAACAGCATAGACTGAAGAAATTCCCACACGGAGTGGACAGTGTGGCTGTACGGTTACATACATGTGTAACACAAAGGCTAACAGATATGTTCCGGATTAAGACCTGTGCAGTAGATGGGCTTAACGTCTACCAACAACTGCTCACACTGTCAAACCAACTCACCGGACAATTATATCCACGCTCTTTGGTTCTGTCCACCAGTTCAGAAGTTTTGGCGCGAGATATGTGAAGACTTATCGAAGTGTCTGAAATGTCACATTCCAACTTCCCCTTTAGTGTGTTTGTTGGGCAGCTTAGATAATGTCACTACAGATAAGAATATAGCTCATATGATTTTCACTGCCCTATGCATAGCCAAGAAAACAGTCCTCATGAACTGGAAAAATAAAAACAATCTTAATTCTAACCAATATAGAAATTATCTATTAGATTACATTAGTCTTGATACAGCCTCTGCCACCACATCAGATCAATTGCTCTGGGCTCCTTTGATCAGCTCCATCACCTAGTGGGGGTGGGGGGGCCACAGCCCTGGCGCAAGGTGCCGCCGGTGCATCGAGCCACCTGGGGGGCTCTTCAACTGGTGGGGGAGATTGTCACATCTTGCAGGAGGTCTCCTCTCTCCAGGAACTCACTCTGCAGGTGGGGAGAGATATATGGGAAGTGGAGGAAGATCTCAGCCTGGGTGTCTATTGTCTTGTGTAATCTGGAAGATGAGTGGATGACGGGGTGGGCGCAGTTTTCTCTGTGGTGGGGCCAGGTGAGCTGTCCCGGGCTCTGTGGGGCCAGGCGGCGCTGCTGAACTACGCCCCGGTCCCAATGGGCCTGGGCCCCCTTTCCCTGGTGGGTTGCAGAGTATGGGGGTGCCTACTGCGGTCAGCGGGGGAGCTGGCTCCAGGGAGGGGCCATTTGCCCCTCCCTTCCTTCCCTCCCCATCTCCAGCTGCCTCCCTCTTCCCGCTCCACCACAATCACCCACACATGCAGGGCCTTGGGGTAAAGGTATGTCACCAGGGTGCAGGGGAGACTACCCCCCCCGTCCCCTTCTGGCTGCCTCTGCCTCAATTTTATCCCACAACTTAGACATTCACATTACTCACACTCTCATTACACATACATATAGGATCTTGGGGGTGGGCACGCTACATGGACTCCAAAAGACCATCAGGGTGTACACCTCACCCCTGGCGTCGTTGCCCACCTCTCAATGTTAAATACACGTAGACATTGAGGGCTAGCAGGAGGGACCATGCGCTTACCTGCTGCTCTCTGGCAGGTAGCTCCATGCCCTCCTGGGTTTTAAATGCACCTTAGAACACACATGCATCAACACTACATATGAGCGGGTGGAGGGAGGTTTGGAGTCTTCTCTCACCCCCATTCTCTGCGACCTGCTGGAGCGGGGGGGCTAGGAGGAGGAGTTGGCCGTCCGACTGCGGTCTGGAGTGTGGAGCCTTCCTGCTGCTGCGGAGTCGGGGCGGTCTGCTTCTCCCCACCGCAGGGAAAAGGGTAACACCACCTGGGTCTGGGTGCAGTTCCCCCTCCAGGGGCGGGGGCACCTAGACCCGGTTTGTAGAGTACGCTTGGGGAGTGTGATCGTGTGCACAGCGTCTCTTTATGTCTGTCTCCACGTTGGTTGAGTGTGGAGTAAGTGCATATGAGAGCATGAGGGTGGGAATGGATGTTTGTATCTGTGTGTGCCTGTATGTCTGTGTCTATATGTCAGGTTGGGTATCAGGCGCCACCTCTCTGGGGACATCTCAGGCCCTCCAAGGTTTGGAGGCCTATCTCCACCCACCACCACTTCCCCTGCCAGTGGCGGACTCCCTCAGACATCAGTGCGTTGGTGGTTCTTTGTGTCCGGGGGTGGGCGCCTGGGTACACACCGGCTCACTCCTTGGCGGCTGCTTATCGGGGCCTGGAGCCTGGGGCTCACTCGGGCTCCTTCGGGGGTGGGGCGCCCTCGGCCTCCCGGCCTGGGGCTCGGTCACTCAGGCACGGCTGGCTGCCGGCGGAGCTCACGGGCGCGTCACTGCAACCCCCCTGGCTTCTGCTCCGCGGCTGCTGAGTGAGCCCTCATCTGGGACTCTCCTCAGCTCTTTCTGGGACAGTGGCGCAGCTGCCCCTCTGTTGGTCTTCCTTGGTCTCTTGATCTCCTCCATACCTGCTTCATGCCCTGGAGGATGGGGCTGTGCCCCCCCCCCTCCCCCCTCTATCAGATCATTACATGAAGGAACCTTTTAAAAACAAGCGCGTCCATGCTCACAGGTGTACACACGGGTGCTCACACACACAAACTACACCCTTTTTGGCTCCTACCTTAAAGCACACTGTGTTCTGTCGATCTTACGTGCTGCACAATAATATTCAATATTTAGTATTTACTGTCATATTCCCATAGATCATCATGATGTTGTTTATTATGTTGCTCTTTCTTTGCTTTTTTTCTCTTTTTTCTTTCTCAGCAGGTGATCCAGGTGATTGATAGATGTGTTTTTTGTCTGTTTGTTTTGTTGGTTTTTGCCCTTTATCTCCGTCCCTCTTCCCCGCTCTTTTTCTTTCTCCCAGTCAAGTCTGTCCCGTGTGTAGCAAGTGAAAATAAAATAAACAATAAAAGGTGAATCAAATAGACCATTAAGGCAAGGCTGGGATGGTCCATTTGGTAAAGTAAATCCGTTGGGCATCTTTGTTTGCCTTTAGACAAGAATTCTGATGCAAAAGAACCAAACGGGACAGGCGGGGAAAGAAAAGAAAAGGACCTGCGCAGTACACACAGTAACAGTACACACTCTTCCTCGTTTTGTTCCTTGTTGTTTCCGTACTTTCAGGCTATTGTATCATCCCCCCCGTGTAACCCACCTTGTGTTTCTGCCGTTACACTAACTGCACTGTCGTGGGTGAGGGCTGCAGGGTGGATGACCTGCCTCGGGTTAAACACCACACACACGGGATAACAAACAGTAAATATCACGTAGACCCGGAAGTCCTGCAGCGGTGACCAAATCTTCACTTTCTGAAGCGCAGCAGTGTTTTGAACGGCACGTTTCAGGTGACAGCTTCCACTCACCTAAGTAGATGTCCCCGAAGGACCCACTCCCGATCTTCCTGCCCAGCCGGTAGCGGTTGCCCACTCTGAGCTCCATGTCCGCGGTGCTCTTTGACACAGTCTCCTTATCTTAGTTATGAAGCACTTCTCCTGCAGTATGAAGGAATATTAGAGCTTTGAGTCCGTCGGTGTACACAGCCCGGTCCCTTTCGATCTCTTCCTGTAACAGCGCAGGTTTCACCATCCCCTTTTTCTCTTTCTGACCACCGAAAGTCTGTAATATCGGTATGGCCCGGTACCGTGAAACGCGTAGTCTGTGCTCTCCGTAGTTTGGGGGCCACTGTGATCCCAAACTTAACGATGGACTCCGATTACTCTGATCCAACTCCAGACAGCTGAACGGGTACGCAGCGTCTCCCAGTCTGTGAAAGCTGTCACTCGCTGCTGACGTCACTTCCCCTAGCAACTACAGGCAGATGTGGAAAAAACATGTCAAAGTGAACTCTCGACACTTACATGTCCTCATACAGACACGGGAAACCTAAACACACTTTGGAGTACAATAAAGCGCTGGCTCGGTGACTATACGGAAGCAGAGCGCGTGAAGCCGCTCGCTCTAATCACAGTTCATGTTGCTTCTTTGGGTCGAACAGAGTCCAGCGTTACTGTGGTGAATGTTTTCGGACCATGCCCACAAGTCTGTTGCTATTTTCTGATTGGCTCAATGTGGACCGACCACAGGTTTTTTTTTTTCATTGGCTGTTAGGAAGCTTCTCACGTGGCAGGAGTGTGTTTTTAAAGTTAGGTAACCCGCCCTCACGTGTACGCCAATGCGCTGTCTGCATGCTGCATTCAAGTCCTGTCAGAATGTGTGTTTTTATGGCTTCATCCCGCCTCACAGTTCACAGGATGAGCTTTAAATATAAAATACATTTTGGGTGAAAATACTCCCTCCACGTGAAGGGTCCATGTAAAAGAAGAAAAAAACAAACAAATGATTGTTGACCACACAAGAAATGCAAAAATTAGCCAAGAAATGCATCAAAGTTATGGCTGAGTTATAACACCATGGCAACGTAATAATAATCATATAATGACAAATTATATATATTTTTAAAATGTATTTTCCATGGCTGACAGCTATAAAATAGATCTTACAGTCAGTGCAGATTTGAGGGAGAATGTCTGCTGCTCTGTGACTTGCTTAGCGAGCCAACATCCCGTGGATGCTCCGAGGAATCACCCAGGAACAAAATGCTAACTTTGTTTTTACTCTCTTTCAAACTGTGACAATAACTCACTCAAGGACAGAATGTACAGGTGATCATAGGGCCAAACAAATACAGTTTATTGGCATACTTTTGTTTCTGTTTAAAAAGTCTTTTAACTTTATAATATTTAGTAAGGTAAAGTAATGCATTTTAATTACACAAAGGTGACAAATACTCTCTCATAACCAAAACACTGCTACTGGCTGTGTGGGACATTTAGATATAGATCCTGGTGTAAAATCAGGATCTTTCATGTTGTTCTCAGTGTATTGTTGCAGGGCTCACACAGGCAGCTTTACAGGGCTGAACACCTCAGCTCAGTGGGTGTGTAGGACATTGGACTAACGATCTTTAATCACATAGTTTTATACACCACTATTGAATGTAATTATGATCAATTCTTAAACTCTGGCTCCCACAGGGTGTCTTTTGTCTCTTTCCTTCACCCAAAGATGCACATGATCAGTAGTGAGTCAAAGAGCTTAAGCGAGGACTCCCAGTAGGGCTGAAATGTCCTGGGACTCTCCACCGTTTGGTCTGAGAGCTGAAGAAGCTTCTTTAAAGAGAGGTGAAACTTCACGAAACATCCAGTCGCTTTCCTTTCCAAACTCCTCACACTGTGCCAAACAGTTGTTAGTGCGGTTAAACTTCGGGGTCACTGGATATCTGTACACATGTTCATAAACAGTGATGCTAATAGTGCTGTTAAATTATGACTTGGTCTTATGCAATTAATTTGCAGCTTGCAAAAAATGAGTCATAAATATATGTATTAATATATGTATTTATTACAACATTTCTGCCATATGTACGATATAAAAAGTATGTTACAAGAAGGGTGTCATGTTCCCAGAGCTTAGTCCTGACCATAAAGCAGGTAAAATAAATATTGAACAAAGTATGGAGCAAAGGTTTTGTACAAAATATTAATTACATTTCAGTAAATGTGTTCAATACTTTTTCTCTGTGTAATCTTTCATTATAAACTTAATTTATGGGCGTCTACAATTTGAATTCTTTGCACGTTTGGATTGGATGGGTTGTCACAGGCGTCATGTTAACAGCATAAATACATTTACTTAGAAATTGGTGACATGTTCAATACTGATTTTACCTGCTGTATTGGAGCCTATCCAGAGCTTACAACACCCCCCAGAATATCATCTTCAGGGAAGGATGAGATGAAGCAGCCCTCTGAGTCAACGAGTGGATCGCTGATCTTCCAGATTAGGATCGTTGAGCTTCAGTAGAGGTTGTAGTGATTGTAGGAGGAGCTGGGTGAAGACTTTGGTACTGAGATAAAGTTCAGCATAGGAATGGAAGCAGATGATGTCACCAAGGGGGAGCATATAGATGGTGAAGAGAAGAGGTCCAAGCACAGAAGCTCAAGTTCTGTTGAAGAATCAGGAGAGTAGCAGTGAGGCCAAGATGGCTGCTTATACATGAGAGAAATATGAGAAACAGGGTCGAAGGCTGCAGAAAGATCCAGGAGGATGTGCCCAGAGTCCACGGCAATGACAAGGTCCCGGACTTCCACACAGGTGGATTTCCTTCATTCCTAAGAAAATAAAACAGCTCAATACTCTTTTGCAAAGGTCTCTGCAACAGCACCGCCATACAAGGAAACTGCAGGTTCCAGTTTTTCACACAAAAGGCAAGACACACAATCACAGTGGCAAAGGTGCCATACGCCATTACTACCCAACGATCCAGCAGAGACTGAAGGGCTGCCACCGCCTCAAGTAGTGGCCACAAATGAGGATATCAGGACGAGGTGTGTGATTACACACACCTGTTCAGCAGACCCCATTTCTTACCATAACCAACCCATGCACACACACACGTGACTGCTTAGAGGAGAGGGCCACACAGAAAATGATGAGCCAGCAAGGTGAGGACTGAGGGGCCGTGACATCGTCAGGATCCACGCCTGGCTTTCTGAGGGGGCACAGAGCAGGTGGACATGGTGTTGTGTTCATACTACACACTGGATTTAATCAGTTTCTGTTACTCTCTGGCTATCTTCCACAATCTGACTTTCGTCCTGTCCTCCTGTTATTATTGTAGGATCTTTGACTTACAATATAAAGCACCTTGAGGTGACTGCTGTTGTGGTTTGGTGCTATATAAATAACATTTAATTGAATTTAACTGAATTACAGCTGTCTCTCTATATCATCTCTATATGTCTCTCATAATAGACCTTCTTAAAGAAACAGAAGAAACTGGTAAGTATCAGACCAGCAGGCTTTCCAGTGGGTAATTAGAGCTGGACAGAAAAGCAACCGTCAGTATCAGTGATATCAGTGAGATGAAGTGCCTGCAAAGAGCCTAGAGTATTATAATAACAAACAATACACACCACAAAATCAACTGATTTAATTGTCGACTTAATAATGTTTACTTATGTATTCATTTAAATGTGTATTTGTGTTCTGTAACCAGCAAATAAAGTTACAATTATAAATCATCTTCAGTGTTGGGGTTGGACGCAGGATGTGGGCTTCACCCATTTCTGTTTAGGCTAATGCTGACACCTGCTGGATCCATTTGAACATGAAGTAATGTAGGAACTCCGTCAGCTCTGAGCCATCTGTAACTTATTATTATTTATTTATTGCATAGGCTCAGATTAAACCCACATGCAGTTCATTTAGAAATTAGTGTTCAGTTATGTTTGAATTAGTGGACTTTGAGGAGTTTTTATTACAAAAAAAAGTCCAAATACTTTGACTGACCAGTGTTTGGCTTGGCTCTACTCCCAGAGCTCAACACAGAAGCATATGGATACGTTCACTTTCTACACTTTTCTCAGACAGGCATGAACATTTTCACATGTTTCTCTCTTGTTTAAACTCTCAAAGTTCAAATCTTCGTAGACAAATAAGTCCAGTATTACAGGATGAAACCAAAGATCAAACCGTGTTCTCAGGTCCAGAGCAGCTGCCAGAGGATTCAGCATTAATGAATCATTAATGAATCAATGGTACAGAAGCAGAGGAAGCAAGAAGAATGAGTTGAGTAAAGTTTGACTTATCTGTTTTGTTTCGCTTAATGCGCCTTATAATCTCAAAAATATGGTAACTTCTACCTTCCTTTAGCGTGTCCAGAAGTCCAACTTTTCGTGCGATGGTTAGCATCTTCCTCTGCCTTTAGGTGCTACCACAGGTGACTCTGATGGTGCACAACATTTCGTCAACAGTGTTGTGTTTGTTGGGGAGAAAATGTACAAAAACGTCACAACATAAATTTTTAAGATATTTTCAGGCAAGAATTTAGCTGTGTAAAGTTCAAATATCTGCTCAATTTATCAAGACATCACATATTTGCAGAAATGCTCCGACGTTTTCGGAGACGTCTATTTTTTTTTAATGCTTTGTGGCAACTTTTGAACATCTGTGGCATCTATTAATGTCAAATCTAGCCTTTATTTAACAGCATAAGCAAACTGCTTTTCTATTTAACGACTTTTCTGTTTTATTACATTTTAAATAATAATAATAATAATAATAATAACAATAGTATTTGTTTTGTTAAAAATGTGTTTAAAAACAAGTTTTGTTGTGACAGCTATAGTCCAGATTAGTGGCCTGTTAAATGGTTAACGTCTAGGTTGGCTTTATACTTGAGAATAAAGTAATACAGTTTGTTCTTCTAAAGAATTAAGTTAAATTCCACAGTTGAATCATAAGAAACATTATGTTACTTACAAACCCTGCCATATGTTAGATCTGGTCATTTTGCTTATAAGAAACTTTATATATTGGAAGTTAACTTTTAACAAGCATGTAATGATTATATTTAAATTAGGTGGTCTTTTTTTAAACGCATGTCTCTTTAGGCCTAAACTGACAGTACCAATACCACACATTCAGACACAGTAGTAGATGGTGTTTTTAATACTATATGTGTTAGTCTAATTTGGTTGTATGGCGTCTACATTGACCCTCTGTGTTGTAAGTTATTATGATTGCACAGCCATTAAGGATCAAATCAGTTTCTGAAAAATGTTCTGTTTTTTCTCCCTCTGCTTGCTTCTTACTGTCTTTGAGGCTCGGGTCCAGCACTCGGGTCCTGCTGCTGGACAGAAAGACATCAGTAAGTATTTTGGTTTTCCAATATATTAGTAACTGTCAGTGACATTTATATTAATTAGGCTGAACTTTAATCATACTTTAGATCAGCCTGTTTTACTTATTGTTTTATTTGTGCTTTGGTTTGGGGAAGTTGTTTCTGTACTGATCTTTTCCTGTCTTCTGTTATTAGACTTGAGATATGACTGCACGATGCTGTTGCTGGTGACTCCAGTTAATTCTACAAGACATGCTGTGTAAGTAAACAAACAACAACAGTTTGGTCTTTCTTGAAAGATCACATCCCCCAAACTTAGTTTAGAGGGTCTACACTGTATATAGTGAAGTCTGCAAGTTTTCTAACAGCAGCATTTGTTTTGTGCCCAAATCATTTTGCAGATCATTAGAATGAAAGTTATTGGCCATGTTTGCATAGATCTTTTTAAAATGATGCTTTCATGACATTATTGTGTGTTGGGTGGTGGTCACGGCTATCCAGACTGACAGTGGGACATTGAATGTCACCTCTCCGGAGGGGAGGGGGCCTGAGATTGTGTAAATTGGAGTCTGTTTCATACCAAATGCAGAAAAAAATGTTTTAAGAAAGCAATTAAGTTCATGTTCCAAAAAATATGATTGTTTGCTTGCAGGACACCAGGAGAGATGAGTCCTCCGTCACAGATGGTGTGGTCAGTGAAGATGGTCGCCTGCAGGTTCAACCTCATTGCATCTGCAACCCACATCCACTGCCACTGTACTTAAGGGAAGTTAAAGACTTTCTTCTGCACCTACATTTGGATCACCTCGATCCATGACAGTCATTCAGGCAGTAATGCCTGGACTGGAAACAAGCATCCTTAAAATATTACAACATTCCAGCTCCTGTGTTGGAATGAAAAACAAATGTGTTGTTTAAATCAGAGACTGCACTTGTGACAGAACAACAAATATTTTATTTTGATTATATAAGTAAGTACAAAACAAACATGTGGTAGGCCTAAACTTTTCAGAATAATTTTATAACTGTGCGTTTATTGAGTTTTAAACTTTACACTGACACCAAAATTAAACAAACAAACAAAAAAAAGACAAACCCCCCCCCCAAAAAACCCAACAACAACATAGCAGAACGAAACAAAACAGACAAAACAAAACAAACAAACAGACAACCCGGCTCATGAATACAAAGAAATAAGTGGAAAATCCAGACATTTTGATTATGATACGATTAACAATACATATATGTAGAATAGCATTGATCTTCTTGCATTATACCAGGGCCCGTGAGAAAATAGCAGAAATATCCAAACCGACATACGTCATAATTGGGTCCCATATTTTATGAAACTTTTTGTCCTGACTATGTAGCTTGCATGTTAGGAAATCTAGTGACACATATTCCAATACTGTCCGGTGCCATTGAGTCTTAGATGGGGCCGTGTCCGTGATCCAGTTCAAGAGGACACATTTCCTTGCACAGAATGTTAACAGTGCTGCTTTCCAAACTTCCCCCTAATTTTGTCGTTTGCCACTCCAAGTAGCATACACAGTGGATTGCATTCAGTGTCAGTGGTGAAGATCTTATCCAGTTCACACTTTATGAGGAACCAGAATTGTTGTGTTTTCCGGCAGGACCATAGACAGTGCGTGAGGTTGCCCACCTCTATTTTACATTTAGGGCACAGCGGAGAAAGGTCTGAATTGTATTTATGGCATTGAGAAAGTGATATGTGAGCGCTGTGTATTTGTATAGCATTTGTATAGCGCTTTTCTAGTCCATAGGACCCCAAAGCGCTTTACACTACATTCAGTCATTCACCCATTCACACACACATTCACACACTGGCGATAGCAAGCTACATTGTAGCCACAGCTGCCCTGGGGCGCACTGACAGAGGCGAGGCTGCCGGACACTGGCGCCACCAGGCCCTCTGACCACCACCAGTAGGCAAACACGGGGTTAGTATCTTGCCCAAGGATATTTGGCATGCAGCCAGGATGCAGCCTGGGATCGAACCACCGACCTTCTGATTAGTGGCTGACCTGCTCTGCCACCTGAGCTACAGCCACCCCAAAATACGTTTAGGCAAATGAAAACACGTTGAGACAGAGAAATTAAAATAGGTTGGGTTCACCAAAAGGAACTGAATTAGACTTAGGTTTTAGAGGTAGCCGAAATTACTTCGTGACAAATTAGTGCGTAAATGTCTATGTGTGTGTATGTGTCTGGAAGTAAGTTGATTTTACAGCACAATACGCTGCTGAACTACTTCTATTTTTGTTTTCTTTGCTGAGGCTCAGGTACTGGTGACAAAGGAGAACGGTTGAGTTTCATCTCATAAAACTGATACCGCTTCACCGTTAGGGTGAAGTTGAAGGCCGTATCAGTAAACCACTCTGAAGTCAAGCGTGCCAGCGACGGCCCAGCAAAATCTTTGAAAATGGAGAATAAACAAGTAAAATTAACACCTGATGAGAAATGGTTAGAAAAACAACAAGCCGGAGCAGGTAAAATCAGTGCAAATAGGTGGAGAAATCCACAAAAAGCAAAAAAAAAAAAAACCAACAAAAAAACAAAAAACAAAAAAACCCCCAAACCCCCCCGCAGATTCTTTAGATTGCCCTGATCAACAACAGCCGGTGCTCCAGACCATTAATTTAACCAGTTGTTAATAGTAATCTGCATTAAGTTCAGGGTTGCTCAAATTCAGTACAATGACAGATGAAGTGATGAATGAATGAATGAATGAATGAATGAATGAATGAATGAATTGAAATTTATTTCAGTCAACAACAACAACAGATTATAATTTTACATAAAAGTACTCAAACAGAAACCGAAAAAGGAATAGGCTGAAGCCTTATGGCTTATACTTATCCGATCCCTTACCCCTATAGAAATAATCAAATCCTTAACCAAGAAAATAAATAGCATTGATAAATAAGTTGTATAACAGTTTGAAAAGAAATCAATGATAAATCAAGAAATTAAATCAACACAAAAAAATGTTAACAAACCAAATTTCTATAACCTTGTATAATACTAATTTTTAAAAGCTTCCTGAAGAATGACAAAGAAAAACACATCTTCAGTTCATCATTAAGTCCGTTCCATAATTTCACTCCCAAAACTGACACACATCTATACTTAACATTGGTTCTCACTTTAGGCATTTCAAACTTATAAGACCCCCTCAAATCATATTTTCCATCTCTTAGTTGAAACATCCTTAAAATACACATTGGAACATTCTTTTTCATCACTCGATATATCATTTCTAAAGTTTTAGAATATATAATGTCCATGAATTTTAACATAGATGATCCTACAAAAAACTGGTTGGTGGACTCCCTATATCCAACTTTATTTATTATTCTAATAGCTCTTTTTTGCAATTTAAATACTGAATCCAAATATGTTTTGTATGTGTTCCCCCAAATTTCTGCACAGTAGGTCATATAAGGCAAACAAAGGGAAGTATACAATAAATAAAGGCAGTTCTTATTCAAAGAATCTCTTGTTTTATAAAGAATAGAAATAGACTTGGATAATTTTCGTTTCATATGTTCTATGTGGGGCTTCCAACAAAGTTTATCATCAATAATTACTCCTAAAAATTTTGTCTCATATACTCTTTCAATTTCAACATTATTTAAATTCAATTTTACTTTAATATTACTTTTACTACCTCCAAATAACATAAATTTTGTTTTACTTTCATTCAATGATAGTTTATTAATTACAAACCATCTATTTAACTTCATGAGTTCTGCTTTCCAGTAATTTCTTTATGTCTTTTCCAGAGCAAAATAAGTTTGTATCATCAGCAAACATCACATATTTTAAAGTATCACTGGCTGTACAAATATCATTTATATAAAGTAAAAATAACTTCGGTCCCAAAACAGATCCTTGCGGAACTCCACAAGTTACTTTTCTAAGTTTAGATTTCATGTTATTAATACTCACATATTGGAACCTATTATTCAAGTAACTATTTAACCAAAATTGTACAACACCTCTTAAACCATACCTTTCACACTTCTGTAAAAGTAAAGAATGATCTATTGTATCAAAGGCTTTACGTAAATCAATGAACACACCTATTCCAAACTGTTTTTCATCCACAGCCGTTGCAATATTTTCAATAAATTCCATCACAGCTAGAGATGTTGAGCGATTTCTTCTGAACCCATACTGATGATCATTCAATAAATCATATTTATCAATAAAAGAATCTAGTTTGTTTGCAAATAGTTTTTCAAGAATCTTTGAAAACTGAGGCAGCAAAGATACCGGTCTATAGTTTGACACAATCTGTTTATCACCAGTTTTATACAGTGGGATCACTTTGGCAATTTTCATTTTATCTGGAAAAATTCCAGTTTGAAATGATTTGTTACAAATATATGTTAATGGCTGAAGGACACTATGAAGAACTTCTTTAATTAGTGACATGTCAAGGTCATCACAATCCGTGGATTTTTTACTCTTGAATTTACTCACCACTTCTACAATGTCACTCTCACAGACTCCACCAAGAAACATTGAGTTACATTTACAAGAAGTAGAATCTACTTCATCATTTCCTCCTGGTACAGAAATCTCTTTTGCCAAGTTGGGACCTACATTAACAAAGTAATCATTAAATTCATTAACTATGCTCTCTGTATTCTCAATCACTTCATTACCTCTTGTTACAATACGTGTTGGAGAACATGTATTATGTTGATTTTTTATTATCCTATTTAATACACTCCAGGTAGCCTTAATATTACTTTTATGTTTTTGAAGCAGCTGTTCATAATATCTTTTCTTTTCGTATCGCATAATAGATGTTAATTTATTTCGATATTTCTTATATTTGTCTTCATTTTCATTTGTTCTATGTGTCAAAAAAATCCTGTATAACCTATTTTTCTTTTTACAGGCTCTTTCCAGACCTTGTGTAAACCATGGTTTTTTCTTTTTATAATTTTTAGAAAACTTTTTAATTGGACAATGGCTGTCATAGATTGACAAAAATATATCCAAAAACGCATTGTATGCATCATTAGTGTCTTCCACATAAACCTTTTGCCAGTCATAATTTTCTAAGTCTGTTTTAAAAGCCGCAATTTGTTCTGGTGTTTTTATTCTACCACTGTAATCCATTTGCTTTTCCTCTTGAAAATGAAGTTGATTGTTCATTTCAAACACTGAAAAGACAGGCAAGTGATCACTTACATCTGTGACTAACAGTCCACTATGTATCTTGCCGTTTATCTTATTGACAAAAATATTGTCGATCAAAGTGGCACTATCCATCGTTATTCTGCTCGGCTTTAGAATCAACGGATGGAATCCAAAACTAAACATTGTATCAATAAATTCTGAAATCTTATTATGGTTGTTTGCCTTCAATAGATCAATGTTAAAATCACCACAAAAAAAGGTCACCTTCTCCTTGTGTTTTTCCAATATTACAGAAATTTCTTTAGTAAACTGGTCTATACAGGATGCAGGTGTACGATAAATGGAGCTAACTAATATGTTTTTAGAGCTTTCAACCTGAATTTCAGTGGTTAAACATTCCATCAAGTTATCAATCACAGCAGTCATATTGTTAACAACTTTACATTTAAGATGTGAAAAAACAAACATAGCAACACCTCCTCCTCTTCTATTCTTCCTATTTTGCCAAAACATTTCATAGCCCTCTAGTCTATCTTGCAATTCTTTGTCGTCATTCAACCATGTTTCTGAAATTGCTACCACTGCAAACTTATTTTGGAATTGATCAAGATACGCTTTGATTTTAGAAAAATTACTGTAAAGACTCCAACTGTTAAAGTGGATTAATGAAAAACCTTTTATCTTGGGATCCAACTCTTCCCCATTATAATATTCACATGTCATATCAACATTCTGATAGAGGTGGATATCTGGATCAATACTATTGTCCAACTCATAATATTTATAATCATGAGATCCAAAATATTCCAGTTTTTTTGCCTTTTTTTGTTCACACATTCACATGCAGTTATTTTTCTCACACTTATCAGATATTGTTCATATCACAGTCAGCAACACAATTCTTTTCTACATTGAACTCTATTTCTTTTGTTTAAATCTCTCAAGATCTGCAATGTCTCTGACAACAATTACTTTAGGTTGTTCTGGTGTCCCATTAAGTCTTATGAATACCTTACAGTTCCTGGTCCAGGTATCTTGGATGTGCCTTTCCTTCTTCAATAGTCTTGCCTGTCGTGCAATTTCAGCATTTCTCTTGGTGAGATGCTCATTCACATATACGCCGGTTCCCTTTAACTTCTTTCCCATCTTTAACAGTTCAACTTTATATTTCCTGTTCACAAATCGTAGTATGATAGTTGGCATCTTGGTATGTTTTTGTGGAATAGTATGACATGCAGCTATGTTTTTGCTATCCAAAAGAATGTCTTTGTCTTTGAAAAACTGAATAACTTGCTGCTCAAGCAAATCCTTTTCAGCTCTTGGTGCATCTTCCCCATCCTTGTCACCTGCTGTACTCCGTGCATAGGTGTAGTGATTTGTCTTCAGTCCAGAAGTCATCACATCTTCCATTCTTGTATACTGCTCCAAATCTTCAACTCTTTTTTCCAGCTCTTCAATCTTCTTGTCTTTTTCCTTAATCACAATCTTCAGTTGTCTTACTTCTTCAATTAAGTCCAGTAGTCCTGCTTGCTGTTTCACCACCTTACTCAATTCCTCTGACATGAAGTTAAGAGACTTCTTAACTTCTTCAATATCTTCTGTTAGCCTCTTAGTTGTCATGTTTCTTGATCACCAATTTAAATTCTTAGAAGACAAAATTAATTCCAGGCTCCAGGTAATCCAATAAGCCAGGTGTTACTTGTAGAGCACATGTGATGAAAAAAAGGGACCCTAAACTTCAAAGTTTGTGGAAATACTCACACAAAATGAAGCAAAACTTTGTAAAGATATAGGCAAATATTTAAACTAATGACGTGCATAGAGGCACTTGACCTGTTTGAAAGACTGTCGTCTTGGTTCAGATATAGAGCACACCTATGAAAACGACTAATATGCTGAACCCTGTATGAAACAGCTGAAAATTACATGATGGAGAAGCTGAATTGAATATGAAAGTGCAAGACTTTGAAACTGTGTGGGGCAAAGCACGCAACCACTGTGTGAGGTTGCGTTGCGGTCTCTTCTGAGCTGATGAGCAAGCTACACATTATCAGATCGAGAGCTGGCTGAGAACTCCTCAAAGAGAGGGAAACGGAACTATGATAACTGTGATAACTGGAGTGTGCAGAGTTTCCTTGAGTTCAGCTTCTTCTTTCAGATGCGCAGCAGTTTTTCTGTATCTTGACTCATGTGTGTAGAGTGTTCATAACATCAGCATTTCTGTTTCTGTTTATTTGTTTTGGTGGGTTGAAAAATAATTAAATAAACTTGTGATCATACATATGGATCACCATGGCACATATCATCAGCCATGTAATTTATTTACGCAGATGACAAGTGAGTGTGAATGTGTCTGACGTCACAGTGCTTTTGTGCACTGTGTAAAAGTAATTGCCTCTGATTGTGAGAGCAGTGATTCTGCAGGTCACCAGCTATTGTAAAGGGGAAAAAAAGAGTGAAAAAGAGACAAAATTTACATTGTGGATGAAAAATAATCAATCAATCAATCAATCAATCAATCTTTATTTATAAAGCACTTTTCATACAAAAAAAAATGTAGCACAAAGTGCTTTACATAGTTAAAAGCAGCCCACCCCACCCTCCAACTCACTCCCCGCACTCTCATTAACATAAATGATGTGAATACACACATATCCCCCCCCCCCCCCCCCCCCCCCCCCCCCCACACACACACACATTTAGTATTGACTCAGCTCTGACTTTGGATGCCCATGTAAAATCTTTGGTTCGCTCCTGTTTTTATCATTTGAGAAACATTGCTAAGCTGAGTCCCATTGTATCGCGCTCCGAATTAGAAATTGTCATTCATGTATTTGTTTCATCTCGTCTGGACTACTGTAATTCTTTGTTTACTTGTTTATGTAAAGCCTCTTTGGATCGTCTGCAAGTTGTTCAGAATGCTGCTGCAAAGCTTCTGACCAAGTCCTCCAAGTTTTCCCATGTCACACCCCTGCTGATTCAGCTGCACTGGCTCCCCGTTAAATTCAGGATCCAGTTTAAGGTTTTGACCTTGACTTTCAGGGCCCTGCATGGACAAGCACCAACATATATAAGTGAACTTTTGCATCCATACATTCCCAGCAGGTCCCTGAGGTCATGTGACCAGGGCTTGCTTGCTGTCCAGCACACGAGGCTGAAAACAAAAGGCGACAAAGCTTTTGGAACTGTGGCCCCCAGATTGTGGAACTCTCTCCCTTTGAGCCTGAGATCTGTGGACTCAGTGGTCACTTTTAAAAAACAGCTAAAAACCCATCTTTTTAAACTTGCTTTTAGTTGATTTTTATTTTTAGGTTTTAGCTTCTGTGAAGCACTTTGTGATTTTTATCTTGAAAGGTGCTATATAAATAAAGTTTTACTTACACACACGCACCCACACATACACACACT
The DNA here is from genome assembly GCF_041146795.1 of Maylandia zebra. Classification (NCBI taxonomy): domain Eukaryota; kingdom Metazoa; phylum Chordata; class Actinopteri; order Cichliformes; family Cichlidae; genus Maylandia; species Maylandia zebra. The sequence continues at coordinate 1,092,056 of NC_135174.1, read as the reverse complement.
TAAAGAGTAAAAATTGGGCTGGGCTCGCATGAGCCAAGTGAGGAAACACTATAACAGGGAGCCGTCTGCACCGGGAGCCGGTCACAGACCGCGGCCTCCAGGCTGGGCACACAGCAGGAGGGAGGCCAAGGAGCCCCCCAGCCAGGCTGAGAGGACCCCCAGAGACCCAGCAGCCACAGTCGATCACAGCCCCGGTGCAGAGAGCGCCCTCTGAGGAAACACTGGAATAGGATATATACAGGGTAAAATGATAAAATAAATAAGAACAGGATACAATATAAATATAAATATAAATAGAGTAAGAAGGTTAAAAAATGAATAAGAATAAAATCAATAAATATTAGGTAAAGTCTAAATTAATAATAGAATAACAGGATAGAATAAATAAGCATAAAATAAATAAACGTTAAGTAAAAGCTAAATTAAAAAGGTGGGTCTTGAGCCTGTTCTTAAAAACATGTACGTTCTCTGCGGCCCTGAGCTCCTCCGGCAGGCTGTTCCACAGACGAGGACCATACCACTGAAAAGCTGCCTCTCCGTGAGTATGTGTCCTGACTTTAGGGACAATCAAAAGGCCAGTACCAGAGGACCTCAGGGTCCGTGAGGGTTCGTATGGTAAAAGCAGATCTGAGAGATAAGAAGGCCCAAGACCATTAAGACATTTAAAAACCAATAAAAGAACTTTAAAATCGATCCTGAAACACACGGGGAGCCAGTGCAGCGATTCTAAAACCGGTGTAATGTGGGCCCGCCCTCTGGTCTTCGTCAGCACACGAGCTGCAGAGTTTTGTAAAAGTTGTAAAGGTGAAATATTCTTCTTAGGAAGACCAGTGTCACAGGCTGGGTCTCCGACCCAGCACTTTGAGCTTTCTTTGTATTGTTCTCAATTTTTGAGATGTTGTTAGTTTTGTGGTATTTCCTATTTGCCTTTAGTTTAGGCAGTTATTGTTCCTGGGTTTTCTGTTTGAGTTCTTGCATTATTCATCACGTATTTGGTATGTTAAGTTTGTATTGTCATGTCTAGTTTTAGTGTTTCCTGTTTTATTCTGACAGTGTCATGTGTTCTTTGGTCATTGTATTTAGTTTCACTCCTCCTGGTCCTGTCATTAGATTCATGTCAGTCAGCTGTTTCCTCATGTGTCGCCACTTCCCCTGATCACCTCATGTCTGTATTTAAGCCTTTTGTTTTCTTCATGCCATTGTCAGTTCGTCTGTTTATTCTCACCAGAGTCATAGTCTTAGCCTGTTTATTTTTCCACCTCAGTCATAGTTATAGGTCTTAGTACCTTTAGTGTTTTGTTTCTTAGTGTTTTGTCAGTTCAGTGTTTTGTTTCTTAGTGTTTTGCCTGTTTGCTTTGGTCTCTTGGTTCATTTCCTGCCGTCATCGCAATAAAGGTTCACTTTTCTGTTAATCATTACTATTCCTCGTCATCATCTGCTTTTGGGTCCTGTTTCCGCACACATCGGCGCACCCCGCCGTGACAGAACGAACTGACCAGTCATGGACCCAGCGGATTCTGCTCTCACCGAGTGTCTGGAGGAGACTGCTCGGATCCAAGCGATCCTCGACCGCTTCTTTACAGCGCCCGATTTGAAGAGCAAGCTAGTAATGATCAACGCTGCTGAAGCTATTATGGAGAGGGATCCCCGCCTTCTCCAGCTCCCGGACTCACCTGCCATCGTTGATGCCTTTACGAGGATAAAGGAGATGCTGCAGGCCCAGGGACTGTCGAGTCAGGAAATGGCTTCCAGCACCCACCAGTCACAACAACCCCACAATCAGTCATCTCCATTGCTGCCTCCGGAACCTGAGTGTGTTCGTGTCGGTTCGCTGAGATTCGCCGCAGCGTCACCACCTCTCAGCTCACCGGTTTCCACGCCCTCATCACAGTCTCGCCATACTCCTGTCACAGTTCAGCGCGAGGAAGCGCCGCACACCATAGACTTGGACGACGACGAGCGCCAGTCTATATTCTGCGCTCTCTTGGAGGAGGAGCTCCGGTGGAAGCCGTGGCTCATTCCGGAGCATGAGCACTCTTTCCGGGGAACTCGACTGGCTCTCGGGGGACCTCGGAGTTACCAGGGACTTCCACCCATCGCTCCGCCGTCTTCCACTCCTAAGAAAAAGCGGCGTGCGCGCCACCGACGCTCCGTATCACAAACGCAAGTGAGTGATTACGTTTTGGCTCCTCATGTTTTCTCTCAGGAAGTTGTTGAAATTGACACTACTTTTCCGGTTAATGAGCCCGGCTATACAGAGACTGTTTGCCCTGGAAAAGCTAGCCATCAGGCTCAGCTAAGCTGCTGTGGTACTGCTATCCAGGCCGGTTTGGAGCCGGAGACGGAGGTACAGCTGGTGCAGCCAATTTCAGTGTCAGCCGGAGGGCCCGGGGAGCCCGTCCGGCCTCATGTTTCGTCTGCTGGAGGTTCAGGAGAACCCAGCCAGCTTCATGCTTCGTCTGCTGGAGGTTCAGGAGAACCCAGCCAGCTTCATGCTTCATCTGCTGGAGGTTCAGGAGAACCCAGCCAGCCTCATGTTTCGTTTGCTGGAGGTTCAGGAGAACCCAGCCAGCTTCATGTCTCGTCTGCTGGAGGTTCGGGAGAACCCAGCCAGCTTCATGTCTCGTCTGCTGAAGGTTCGGGAGAACCCAGCCAGCTTCATGTTTCGTCTGCTGAAGGTTCAGGAGAACCACATCAGCCTCGCCATGTCCGGCCTCACGCCACGTCTGCTGGGGGGCCCGAGGAGCCCGTCCAGCCTCACGCCACGTCTGCTGGCGGGCCCGAGGAGCCCGTTCAGCCTCACGCCACGTCTGCTGGCGGGCCCGAGGAGCCCGTTCAGCCTCACGCTTCGTCGGCTGGAGGGCCTGAGGAGCCCGTCTGGCCACCTTCTGCTTCACCACCTGTGGCTGCCTCACTGTCACCTGGTTCTGCCTCTGCTACGCCAGGACCAGCTCCGGTCTGTGCTTTGCCCGGTCCAGCTCCAGCCTGTGCTTCGTCAGCCGCAGCTCCAGCCTGTGCTTCGTCAGCCGCAGCTCCAGCCTGTGCTTCGTCAGCCGCAGCTCCAGGGCCTTCATCCTCGCCCGGTCCGGCCTCTGCATCAGCTGCTCCTGCTCCACCTGGTCCGGCTCCGGCTTCAGCCTCAGAGTCTTCGTCCTCGTCTGGCCCGGCCTCGTCAGAGTCTTCATCCTCGTCTGGCCCGGCCTCGTCAGAGTCTTCGTCCTCGTCTGGTCCGGCCCCTGCCTGTGCTTCAGCGTCGCCTGGTCCGGCCCCTGCCTGTGCTTCAGCGTCGCCTGGTCCGGCCCCTGCCTGTGCTTCAGCGTCGCCTGGTCCGGCCCCTGCCTGTGCTTCAGCGTCGCCTGGTCCGGCCCCTGCCTCTGCTTCAGCGTCGCCTGGTCCGGCCTCAGCCTCTGCTTCAGCGTCGCCTGGTCCTGTGCCCTCCAAGCCTCGGCCGGTACGCCTGACACTTGGGCGCCACCGCCGCCTTCCGCACGGCCGGCCCCCTGAACGGTTCCCGCCCCGTCGCCTTCCGCACGGCCGGCCCCCTGAACTGTTTCCACGTCACCGCCGTCGAGGTCGGCCCCCTGAACCGTTTCCGTGTCGCCGCCGTTGCCGTCCGCACGGACGGCCCCCTGATCACATGAACTATGACTTTCTGGACCGTCACCCTCCGGGTCGGCCCCCTGAGGAGTCATGAACTGTTCCCTGCGCTCCTGTGACTTTGATGGACGTTTTGTTTTTGGTTTTTTTTGGCCTTGTTTCTGGCCCTCCGTCCTGGACCCCCACCGCCCGCCCTTGGTGGGTTGTTTTTGGTTTTTTTTTGGCCTTGTTTCTGGCCCTCCGTCCTGGACCCCCACCGCCCGCCCTTGGTGGGTTGTTTTTGGTTTTGTTTTTCGAGGTTTTAGGGTTTTCTGTTTGAGTTCTTGCATTATTCATCACGTATTTGGTATGTTAAGTTTGTATTGTCATGTCTAGTTTTAGTGTTTCCTGTTTTATTCTGACAGTGTCATGTGTTCTTTGGTCATTGTATTTAGTTTCACTCCTCCTGGTCCTGTCATTAGATTCATGTCAGTCAGCTGTTTCCTCATGTGTCGCCACTTCCCCTGATCACCTCATGTCTGTATTTAAGCCTTTTGTTTTCTTCATGCCATTGTCAGTTCGTCTGTTTATTCTCACCAGAGTCATAGTCTTAGCCTGTTTATTTTTCCACCTCGGTCATAGTTATAGGTCTTAGTACCTTTAGTGTTTTGTTTCTTAGTGTTTTGTCAGTTCAGTGTTTTGTTTCTTAGTGTTTTGCCTGTTTGCTTTGGTCTCTTGGTTCATTTCCTGCCGTCATCGCAATAAAGGTTCACTTTTCTGTTAATCATTACTATTCCTCGTCATCATCTGCTTTTGGGTCCTGTTTCCGCACACATCGGCGCACCCCGCCGTGACAACCAGAGAGCAGGGCATTACAGTAATCAATGCGACTGGTAATAAAAGCATGCATCAGCATCTTCGTGTTGGCCCGAGAGAGAATAGGGCGACTCTGGCTATATTTTTTAGATGATAAAATCCAATTTTGGTTACATGTTTAACATGTGGGATAAAACCAAGCTCAGAGTCAAAAATAACACCCAGGTTTTTCACTTGTAGCGAAGGACATAGTGAAAATGCCTGTAATTTAGACAAGAGTCTCTCTCTCTGAGCCTCAGGACCGACAATTAAAACTTCAGTTTTGTCCTGGTTAAGCTGTAAAAAGTTTTCTGCCATCCAAGATCGTATATCTAAGATACAGTTAAAAAGGGCATCCATTGGTCTGGTGTCATCAGGAGACACGGAGATGTACAGCTGCGTGTCATCAGCGTAACTGTGGAAGTTCACTCCATGCCTCCTGATGACACTGCCGAGAGGGAGCATATACAAATTAAAAAGTACAGGGCCTAGAACCGACCCTTGAGGCACACCACATGTCATTTTATGGATCTTAGAGGAGCATGTATCCATACTCACCATAAAAGTTCTGTCTGAGAGACAGGAAGTGAACCAGTTGTGTACAGCACCAGAGAGGCCCACCATGTGTTTCAGTCTGTTTAAAAGAATAGCGTGGTCTACTGTATCAAAGGCTGCGCTTAGATCCAGCAGCACCAGGACTGAGAGCTTTTGGGCGTCCCAGTTACATCTAAGATAATTTAAAACCTTTAGGAGAGCCGTCTCTGTGCTGTGGTTCACCCTAAATCCAGACTGGAATATCTCCAGGATCTGTCTATCATTTAGAAAATCAGTAATCTGAGTAAAAACAAGTTTTTCTAAGATTTTACTTAAAAATGGTGAGTTGGATACAGGTCTGTAGTTATTAAAATCATTACAATCCAAATTGCTCTTCTTCAGAAGGGGCCTCACCACCGCCGTTTTAAAGGCAGCAGGGAAGACACCCAACTGAAGAGAGCAATTCATCATGTATAAAAGCTCAGCCTCAAAAAATCCACAAAGTGTTTTAAAGAGTGAAGAAGGGATTGGATCTAAAAGACATGTGGTGGGTCTCACTGTGGAGAAAACTTTCTGAAGGTTCTCAGCATTAACCAGGACAAAGCTGTCCAGTGTCTCCTCAGGTACAATCGAGCCCTCAGATGTGTTTACAAACATATGGCGATTAGATAAAATATCAGATCTGATGGCGCTGATCTTTCCCCTGAAGTGGTCTGCAAACTGCTCACAGAGCGAGTCTGTGGGGGTTCTTTGGGAGCTTTTAAAATCAGGGTTAAATAAATGATCTATGGTGGAAAAGAGGACCTTGGGATTATTTTTGTTAATACTGATTATTTTGGCGAAGTATGAATTTCTTGAGTTCCTTAATGTATTATTGTACATTTTAAGTTGCTCGCAAAATATTTGATGGTTGATATTATTTTTATTTTTCCTCCATCTCCTTTCTGCTGCCCTGCAATTTCTTTTGAGTTTTTTGACTTCTTCGTTTCTCCAGGGTGATACGTGTTTTACGTTAATCTTTTTGGTGGTGAGTGGAGCAACGGAGTCAAGGCTTTTCTTCAGTTTGCTGTTGAAATGATTAAAAATCAGATCGCAGGGTGCAGGTAGAATCACAGGGGGGCATTCGTCTAAAACCCTGGTAAAATTTGCAGCCACTTCAGAGGTTAGATAGCGCCTCCTCACAGTTCGCACCGAGGTCTCCCGCTGAATAAAACCGGTGATGTTAAAAAACACACAGTAGTGGTCAGAGACAGCCAAGTCAACAACAGAGGACAGCTCATGGGTGATGACCAGGTCCAGAGTGTGTCCTCTGTTGTGAGTCGGCTGCGTGACGTGCTGGGTAAAATCCAAACAGTGAAGAATGTTTAAGAATTCTTTTGCTGCAGGGTCAGAAGGATTATCTATGTGCAGGTTAAAATCACCGGTTAAAATTATCATGTTATATTTTGAATGTATGTTTGTTAAAAATTCTGAGAATTCCTTGATAAAAGCAGCGCTGTCTTTAGGTGGTCTATAAATTGTGACAGATAAAACTGGAGGGCTGCTAAAAACAATAGCATGAAATTCAAAAGTGGTAAAATGATCAAATAAAATTTGTTTGGTGGTGAGTGTGTTGTTGGCCAGAGATGCAGTCCCACCACCTCTCTTACCACTTCTAATAGAAAAAGAGAAATTAAAATTTGGTGGGGAGGCCTCTGTGAGAACAACTGGTGCATCCGAGCCCAGCCATGTTTCAGTTAAAAATAAACAGTCAAGTTTATTATCTAAAATTAAATCATTAATAATAAAAGACTTGTTCAACAGAGAGCGGACATTTAAAAGTGCCATACTGATTGAGACTGGTGGAGTTTTGACAATAGAGTTGGATGGATGTTGATATTTTTGAAGAGGCCGGAGGTTATTAATGTTTTTGGAGTTACTGGATTTATGATAATTCTGTTGCTCTCTGTTTGTGATTATGACAGGTATTGTGTTGACTGTGGGAGAGAGAGGTCCTAGTCCAGAGTTTTGTGTATTACTGTTAAAAGTGGAACAAATATAGGAGCTGGGACCAAGGGAACATCAGTCAGTGGCAGACGGATCAGCAGGTAATGTCAGTTTGGGGTAGTGACAGGGCGATGTGCGGGAGTGCCAAATTGGCGGACAGCAAACGGCGTCCCCAGGCATTGAGGAAAAAGGTTTTGTGTTGATCAGCCAAGAACAACTACAATCTCATTTTCTGCTTTTATGAAAGGGCTGTTCACAAAAACACAGAGAGAGATGTGTGTGTTGATTAAGCAGCGATGATAATAATGAAAATGTCTTAGTTTGTCACTTTCAAGTGAAAAGCAGATCTGAATCAATTTTCCACATGCAGTGGTCGGAAGAAAGTTATAGTTTAACATCATTGGAAACAGTCAGGCCAAGTTTCTGGCTCACTTATTTACAGCACCATGTGTCTCTCAAACTCACAAGCGAGCTCTCACTCCTCCCTGAAGACAAGGAATGCAGCTTCAAAGAGCAATAACATGGCAGATAAAGAGACAGCAGCAAAGTCCTGAGCAAAGAGACCCAGCAAGCAGCAGCAGTGTGGACAAACAGCATCAGAGAAGAAGAGGAAACCCATCATCCTGCCTGATTGGATGAATGGCACTGTGTTTCCAACAAGCTGCAACTTCACTGTGCATGTGAAAAGAATGTTTGAGGAGAACTGAGGGGACTGTTGGAGTTTGACATTTGCCACCTTTGGAGAAAATGGCAAGAAGAGACAGTGGAACACAGGACAAAGCTGAAGGAGAACTGCTGGCTGTTGGACTGTTGAAGTGGGAGAGGACAACAGTGAGAGTAAGTGAGAACACAGAGGAGTGCTGTTATTTAATCTGGGAAATCAAAATTTGGGTTAGCAAACCTGGGAAAAACAAAACTGACTGTTTAAGTGGGAAAATTGTGAAGGAGTCTGAAACACTGCGAAAAGAAGCATACAAAATCACACACACAAGCAGAACATGCATTAACCCTACTAACACTTACAAACACAAGAGAGCTTATGAAGATTAGACAACATCTTAAGCATGTGAGTCTGTTTATCATCTTGTCCAAGTCACTTAGTGTGATGAGAAGTGATGCAAAGATCAGTGGATTCATAGCACATCAGTTAATCCGATCTAAAGTTCTTCTTTTTGAAATGACGTCATTTTGCTGAGGGTGGAAACTAAATGCGACGATGGTTTCCACTATTAGCAAAGGAAGGAAGGAAGGAAGGAAGGAAGGAAATAAAAACAAACTGACTGACTGGTAAAAGCTGACAAGACTTGACCACGACTCAAGGTTAACATCCACCTAGACAGGACAAAAGGGTGGATGAGTTTATGTGTTTCTTTTTACAGGAGCAGAAAGATGACAGCAACATTCGAGGTTGCGTGACGATTTAACCTTTTAAATGCCACTTTCTGTGTCTGTGCATCTACTAGGGGTGTTATTCACTATCTTGTGCTGCGCACAGAGATAACTGTGACAAAGTATGCATACGCCTGCGCAGCGCTAACATTTGCATTTTCTTTTCTACAGCATTACATGCAGTTCTTCATGTGTTTGATCATGTGATTTATAACAGGACAATTGGTTAATGTTTTTCTACTACAGGATTTCTGGGTTTATGTGTGAAGAAAACTGTGTTTACAGGTTATGAGTTGGTGATGCTTTTACACTGTCTTGTTGGGAAAATGTGAAGGTTACTTTGATGATGTGAATAACATTCTTTCCACAGCTATGGATGGCTTTATGGTCTTTTTATGGCACCTCTGGAACCTGTCGACCTGCGCCTGACCACCAATGGTCAATGTGTATTGCTAATGTTTGTTTTTCTAAGAGTACATGTAGAGGATTCAGCAGAAGCGGACAAGTGACATGAGAAAAACAAGTAAGAGATGCAGTGTTTATGGAATAGTTTAATATGGGGCTCATTAGCTGGCCACTTTTGAGCTCATAGTGATTGATGAGTGGAGTGACTTTGCTTAAGAGCAGTCACCGATTACATTAATGTTGACTGAGTACATGGGATGACCCATGTCTGAGGCAAATTATGGTAATAGTTGTAGTTTACAGCTACAGCTACACATGTTTCTTTTCCAACTATTTATTTATAAGTGACTTATGTATGTATGTATGTATATATATGTATATATTGTACTATTCTTAGTTAGTGTATTGTCTGTCTTGTCTTAATGTTGGTTTAAAATGGAGCACTGTAACAAAAAATAATTTCCCCCAGGGATCAATAAAGTATTCTGATTCTGATTCTGATTACTGATTTGAGAAAACCTGCACATGATACTTGTCTTGCTGATGTTGAATGCTTTATTACTCTTATGATACAATTGTTTACAAGTGTGAAGTTTGATTTCACTTCCAGATCTTGTTTTCCAGGCCATGATGGTGTGTATGCAGGCTCCTGGCGGAGCTCCTGTTAAGCAAACTTAATATGCAAAACACACTAACATCTTTTATTGCAGGATTACGGAGCTACTCCGGAGGAGACACCCTGATGTTGCCTGGGACGTGATCTAGCTAACCTTTTTCTTTAAGACAGGAATCTAGGTTTGATGAGTTGACTCATGGGAGTGTCCATGCGTCAAGAGGAGGGGTCCAGGATTAACATGAAACACAATGTTTTCTATGTTTTTTATGATTTTTACAGTGATTTGTGTGATTAACAGTTCATTTACAGGTATTAAACCTATGCAAGTGGTGCATCCAAGTTCAGATGAGGCTTTGATGGCCTATAAGTGAAGTTCACTGAACTAAAGAATGTGGTTTGATGATTGTTGACATGCTCTCCAAATAGAAGTTTTTCCTCCTAGCAAGGAAATACAGGTGCAGCAGTAATCTCCTGAGAAATCTCCAGAGGCCCAGTGAGAAGCAAGAACCATTCCAGGCATTGCTGACAGTCCAGGCAGTGGTTGAGGTCAAAGGTCGAGCTGGTTGGGGCCCATCATGAGATCAGATTCCGGAGCCACAGCAAGGAACTGAAGCTGCGTTGGAATGAGAGCTGTGCCAAGGGGGGCTTTCCAGAGGCCAACAGAGGAGATTGTGGACAACAGATGGGCACCTGAAGGATGAGGGGAGCGTGCCAAGCTCCATCGACAACGCAGAGGGAGTCTAAGGATGGCATCATGATTCTGTGAAAGCACAGGAACCAGAAGCTATGGTGGTGATGACAGCAGTTTCCTATGAACATCACCTAATGCTGTGTCACTATACTGTGCATACGATGGCACATTGAAGACTGCTGGGATCATAACAGCAGTAAGATAACTGGACCCAGCACCCTTTCCACAGAGGGGTTTTTCTGCAGAGGATGGACAGTAGAAGAGCCATAAGTATATCCACGACAGGACAAAGGCAGAATCGGCAAATACAGACTATTATGTCTGTTCCCATATGCCCAGCACGTCAACACACCCCACACTATATGTGTTCCTGGACCAACTCCCAGGAAAGAACTACTCCATGATATTAGCAGAGAGAGGGGGACTTTGCGTCCTCTTCAACAACACCTGCTACACTTACATACCGGACGATGTACACTCATTAAACATGACTAATGCCCTGAATGCTTTGAGACAGATCCAGCAGGCCCAAAATCAGGACTATGTAAGTGATACAAGTGACTGGTTTTCTTGGCTTTACACTGGCTCCTGGTTACAGGTGCTAAAAAGACTACTCATCGGAGTTGTGTCTTTGTAACATGTATACTGCCATGTCTAAAACTCATGATAAACCGCATATAATTTTCCACTGTTGCTGCATACATAGCCATGACAAGTGATGATGATAATGACCCCGACCTGTTGAAACATGAAGACTTTGTGTGATTAATGACGGTGTGACAGAAAATGTACAACAAGATGTTACATACTGATATCTCACTTAAAGTTATACTGACAACAGGAGGGAATGTCAATGGAAAATTGTACTTAGTAGTCAGTATAATCTTTTAATGATATAAGTTTGCATATGGTAGAATACTGCATGTAATCATTTGTGTTTAGAAGTATATAGTTGGTGGCATATTGAAAGAATGTCTCATCCTAGGAGGTCTGTAACATTCCAGGGTGTTCTGGCGTTCACCCCCACATCCTAGGAGCATGGGAGAGGTTGTACCTTGTCTTATTGTTTTACGGTAGGATTAACGTAGCTATGTCAGTTTTAGTTTAAGTGCTTTTTTACATATAGATGAACTGTTGGATTTTCCAGACCAGCAGGTTAAGGGAAGTCGTTTATGGACACACACACACACACACACACACACACACACACACACACACACACACACACACACACACACACACACGTACACCTCCACATTCCAATGTAAGGAACAAACACTCACTGAAGCATATAAATAAAGACCAGGGCAGTCCTCAGTGCGAGTCTCTGAGCCTCACTCTTGGAGTGTCAGTTCTGGAGGCTGCCCTTGCTAGCAAGAAATTCTGTGTGTTTCTCTTCTCTGAGTCTCTACTGAAGAAGTGTTTTAGAATATATCTCTTAACACAGGCCATAACAAATTTTTATAGAAGTTCTAAGGTTTGGCTGAAATATCTGCTTTTCACATTTAGAGACAGTTTGATTGGTGAGTATTGCTGTAGCCCTCTGTATATGGTCCCTCACTTGTAAATATCTAAAGAAGTAATGCCTATGAATGTTGTATTTATAGATTAGCTGGTCAAAGGACATGAGGTTAGACCCGTCCATTAAGTCAGAAAAGGTAGAAATACCATTCACAGCCCAGTTCCGAAAGCCGGGGTCAGTGGTCCCGGGCAGAAAAAGAGGATAATCAGAGAAGGGAGTGAAAAGAGATGTTAAGTGAGACCTTCCTTCTAGTTTTTGAACCATTCGCCAAGCTTTAACAGTAGATAATGTGAGTGGGTTGCTACAGAGCATCGTTAAGGTCTTAAGTTTCCCCACAAAAAGCAAACTTTTCTTTACTTTTTTTTTTTTCCCTCTCTCCCTCCTTTGAATATACTTATTTAGGATAATAAATGTGTATGTATAGACATAGATATGATTGTTTATATAATGATAATTATATTTTATGTAAAAAGGATGGGGAGAGGAAGGAAGGGAAGGGGAAAAAGAGGGGAGGGGAAGGGAAGGGGGGAAAAGGGAAAAAAAAGGGGAAAAAAAACAAACCATATTTTTCCCCTTTTTTTCAAAAAAAAAAAAAAAAAAAAAAAAAGCAAACTTTTCAAAGGGAAGTTAGACAGAGCTCTCAATATCCAACCAGACAGGAGAAGGCTGTTGTACCCAATCGGCAGCTATACGCATATGGGGGCTTAGCTGATACTTCCTTATATCTGGGAAATCAAGGCCCCCTTTTGAGGATGGAAGACATAACGTGGATATTTTAAGACGAGGTTTCCTCCCTGCCCAAACAAAGGAGCTGAACCAGCCATTTAGAGTTTGGATAGCTTTATGTGGAAAAAGGGTCGGAACCATCTGTATTGGGTAAAGTAGCCTGGGTAGAATGTTCATTTTCAGAAGAGCGATACGACCGAGCCAGGATAACGGTAAGGACTTCCATCTCTCTAGATCTAATTTGACCTGCTCAAATAGGGGGGTAAAGTTACTTTTATACATCTGTTCAAAGGCTGGAGTGACCCTAATCCCCAGATACGTAAAGCCCTGTGGGGACCAAGTGAAGGGAAATGGAGAAGGGGCCCGTGGTTTTTGTTTCAGACTGCTCAATAGCATTGCTTCTGAGTTATTGAAATTAATTTTATAGCCTGAGATTTCACTAAACTTATTAATAGTTTCAACCAGAGAGGGGATTGATGTCTCCGGCTGAGTCAACACAACAAGTACATCATCAGCATACAGAATAATCTTATGCTGTCTTTGTCCTACAGATAGACCATGTATGTCCGCCTGAACTCGTACTGCCTCTGCCAATGGTTCTATGGCTAGGGCAAAGAGCAAAGGGGAGAGGAGGCAGCCTTGTCTGGTTCCCTTCAGTATCCGGACGTTGGAGGACCGCACCCCGTTTGTGAGAACTGCAGGGCAGGGATTGTTATAAGGTAACTTAATTCTGTTTATAAAGTTTCCACTGAAACCGAATTGATGTAGTGTAAAAAACAGGTAAAAATTAATAATTAAATAATAATAATTAAACAAATAATTACATCTGAGACTTTGTTTCATTGTGAGATTATAACAGTGATGGAAATATAATTGTTTGTTGTTCAGCAGAACAGTGTCCAGTATGTTGGCTGTTATACTTTGTTGTGTTTGAAAATAAAAGTTGGGCTCATTTTAACATCATTACAAAAAGTGTTGTTAATTATTTTTAATCATATTCAGGTTACCACACATTGTTTTTTCATTTAGTTGAACTTGAAATGTTTGTCAGTAGGTAAACAATTAGTATTGTACAGTCAGAAATATCCAGTTATTCTTAATACTGCAGACTTGCAATGAATAAGTTGTCCTAACAGTCATCTTAAGTAAGCTTTACTTAATTTTTTTGAGTTCTATGAACTAACTAATTAGATTTTACAGTGTACACGGACACGCCGTCGGGGCTGAAAGCTGACAGCTCACTGACAGCTCGCTGACTCTGATGCGTCGGGTCCGCGCTTTGTGTTTATGTCTTTTTTGCGCTCGATTCTGATGCTGCAGGTTTTATCTCTCTCCAACCAAAACTCACTGAGGTTGAAAAAATTGTGTGTGCCTAACTGGTGCTGGTGCACCAGTGCAACTGTGGCAAAAGGTGAGTCTAGAGCCCTGCCTCTGGCGTCTGCTGAAATATTTTGAACGTTAACTTCTTAGATCCAATCTTCTGAAGATCAACTTATCTCTTTTGCACAAAACTTTTTACCTTGTCGTTCTTTCACTCCCGTCTCTTTCTGGACTGCGGTCATTCATTGGGATATCCAATCATCATCATTGCTGACATCCAATCAGCCAATGTTCACATCCTTGCTCTCTCTGTGACGTCAACATGATTTAAAACAAATTTAAAACGTATGATAATATTAATAAAAAGAATAATATCATTACATTTTCTTCTTTCCTGTGTTGTATGTTAATATGATTTCTTACATTAATCACATATGAGTATTCAGTCTTATATAAATATATACTTTCCCTCATCTCTTATTCAGTTTGTTTGCTATTGTACATTAACAGAATGTTTCATCAGCTCAACCTCACATGGACATCATGACGCTTTCAACAGCATCTCTTTTAAACTCAGTTACAAAGGAATACTTTTCCTTTCATAACTCCATGTTTCTCAATCATAATACACTAACATAGTACGAGTATAACTATATAAATTTAAATTACTGTCTCCTTATTGTCTCAGGTTGCATGTTTCTCACACAGCACACTGGTATTCTCAGCTTCTTGGTCTTTCCTATACTACTGCACTGCAGTGGTATAGAAAACGGCAGGAATGTCTTAAAGACATAAAGACCTGGATGGCCGCTAACTTTCTGCTTCTTAATTCAGATCAAACTGAGGTTATTGTACTCGGCCCTGAAAAGCTTAGAAATATGGTATCTAAGCAGATTCTTACTCTGGATGGCATTACCTTGGCCTCCAGTAACGCTGTGAGGAACCTTGGAGTCATTTTTGACCAGGACATGTCCTTCAACGCACATATTAAACAAATATGTAAGACTGCTTTCTTCCATTTGTGCAACATCTCTAAAGTTAGAAATATCCTGTCTCAGAGTGACGCTGAAAAACTAGTTCATGCATTTATTACTTCCAGGCTGGACGACTGTAATTCATTATTATCAGGAAGTCCTAGAAACTCCCTGAAAAGCCTTCAGCTGATCCAAAATGCTGCAGCAAGAGTCCTGACAGGGAAATCAAAGTGAAGTGAAAAGGATGGACAGGGTCAAGCAGACTGTGGCGGTCAAACAATGCTCACTTTGTGCTTTTGTGTTCTTTGTGCCAAATTTGTAACCTGTTTCTTCTATTGTACAGTTTTGGGCACCCAAAGAGAAACTGTTGCTTCAGTTTCCCATTCTTCTGATTGGCACCTGACGTGCTCTTCTGCTGCTGTATCCCATCTGCTTCATGGTGTGACATGTTGTGCCTGTGGAGATGCTCTTCTGCATACTTTGGTTGTAATGAGTGTTATTTGAGTTACTGTTGCTTTCCTAGCAGCTTGAAGCCATCTCACCATTCTCCTCTGACCTCTAGAAACTGTTGCACCACTTAAATCCCATTTCCTCCATATTCTTAAGTTTAATTACGAGGTAGGCAGGTTCTTACAACCGTGTCAGCATGCCTAAATGCACTGAGTTGCTTCCATGTGATCGGCTGATTAGATATTTTGTTAATGATCAGTTGAACAGGTATGTCTAAGTGGCTTGTGAGTACATATTCATATTTATTTTACCATTTAATTTGACCTATGTATGTTAGGTAGCTGAACTGAACTGAACTCATAATATTCAGTCACCAACTGCAGGCTTGCTGTAACACAACTAATGCTGCTGACCCAAACCAAGTCAATCAATGGAAGAGTTTCAGGGGAAAGAAATGTTTATTAATAATCATGTTAGTAATAACTGTAATAATAACTGTGATAATAATGTACGAATATTGTAATAAATAGTATTGTTTCTTTGAAGCACATTAAAAGCACACATAAATCAACCAGTTAAAGAAATACCATCCAACACACACACACACACACACACACACGCACACACACACTGTAGAAGTACACGTGTCTGTGTACTTCTACAGTGTCACTTGCACAGGTTCAGTCTCACATTAGATGTCTCTTTGTACACATTAATACAGGTTTTTGCTCTTGACATAAAGAATAACTGATACATAAAGAGTAGAAGAAAACACTGGAGCCTCAAACACATAAATAAAAGCAGACTAAAAAAATGCAAACATGTAAGTTAGGTCTTTTTTTCTTCAAATTTTACTCCATAGTCACCAGTCAAACCTTTGTGCTTTGGGATCTGCATAGGACCGGGAGGCTGTTGGCATTCAGGAGTGAAAAACGTTCAAAGGCAACCAGATCATTTAAGTCAAAACTGCTGAAGAGAAACAGATCATATCACCGGATACAAATTCATTCAGGACAGTCTTTTGTTTGCATTTCTGACGTGTGTGCATACGTTTGAAATTTATATTATTTTGAATAAAACTTCAGACATACTAGAAATGAACTAGCGTCTGCATTTATCCTGACTGAAAACCAACCGTCAAGGCCAAATCGTTTTCAGTTTTCTGCCGTACTGTAAAACACCCCTTTTTTTACTGACAGGTGAAATCAGCAACATTTTTGAAATGATTAGTTTGAGTATTGTTTCATGCACACATGTAACAATTATGAGGGGTTTGTGTGTTTGGCGGAGCAGAGGAGAACACTGGGGAAAAATCACGAGCTTATCCACTCGAGAGCAGTTAGAAATTCTTTATTATGTTTTATTTGATGTTGTTTTTTTTATAAAATGGAAGAAATGGTGTAGAGAAGACAGTGACAGCAGAGACTCGAGGCTGAGAATCTACCGTTATCTCCTGTGCCATTTTAGCAGGTGCCCTAGATCTGGCTTCCATTGTCCCAAATTATTTCATAAACAGATTTAGAAAGAAGTGCATAGTTAAAGTGAGGCATATGGGTAACAAATCTAAATGCCAATAATATCGATCTTCTATAGCAATAACATTGTTATTCCAATTAACAGTTGGTTCTGCTGCTAATGACAACTTTAAATTGTTGTTCATGTGTTTTCTGAATTGGAAACAGTTTGGTAGCCTACTCAAGAAAGAACACTTGTTGGAAATACTGTAAAGGTTATGTAAAGAGTAAATATTGCAGATCACAGTATAATTTCTATACATTTACAACAACACTCCAGGCTAAGTTAGTGGGCTGCTCAAAGGACTCCAGTAAGGACTTCACGTTTTCACTTGCATGGGTTAAGTTATATACATGTACGTACTCTAAAATATCTTCCAGCTTTTGTTTTGTGCATAGTTCTTGGATTTGTGCTCACTGAGCCTGATGTTGTGTGAAACAAATAAGAGACATCTTTTATTATTATTTGGATAATGTGGGCGTTAAAGTAATTAAGGACAGAGATGAATCACAATATAACTTAACCTCACTGAGGTATTTAAAAGACAACTCTCAATAATAATATTCATAATAATAATAATGATGATGACTGAATTTCCCGGAGGAACCTACCCGGGGGATTGATAAAGTTCTATCTGTCTATAAGATTTGATAACTCCTTGTAGGGAGATAAAAATGAGATATTTAAATAAAATGTTGTCAAATCCCAGTACTGGTGAAACACCCACAGACCAACTGTATGCAGGATCGGGACTTATGTAGTGTCCTTCAGTTTAAACCTGTCAGAACGTGTCTTTGCAGCAAGTATTCTGTGACTTTAGGGTGGAGGTCAGTGGGTTAACGGGGGAGGTAGGTGTGGTTTTGGCTTATGGGTGGATGTTGGGCTCAAGTGTGGAAGAGGGGGAGAGGAGGTAAATGAGGTCTGGTTGCCAGGAGCTTTAAGAGTAATAGCTGCTTTAGGGCTCGTATCTGAGGTATACACAATAGAAACAAATGGGAGTAGTTTTGGTAGGAAGCCCGAGGATTTTTATATCTCGTTGCTGAGTACGTGTACTTAATGCAAACATCACATTTTCTGATTGGGGAAGGGAAGGACCAGGGTAAAAGGCCATGCCACAGGGGAATACCACAGCTAGAGTTAAAAGCTACTTCAGACCTTTAGATAATCTCTCCAACCAGCAACAGATGAACATCATATACAGTACATGTAAACAAGCCAAGAGAAAGAACAACAAGGAAAAAAAGAACAAAAATAAATTACAATTAGAATAACACAGCAGCGATCGGAGGAAACCTGATCTCTGCTAAGATTGACATCGTTAGAATATTTTTTGTTAAGTCCCAGTTCATGTCCAGCTGCCTGATCCCACTGCAGAAGCTTTTTCCCAGATGAACAACTCAGCAGTGGCACGCTGAGGGTGTGGTAGAGGCATCGTTAAAAAATCTGTCTGTAGACACATTCACAGATGCTCATTTAGTCTTTGAAAGAGTTTTTAGACATTCATGTAGAGAACAGTACAGACAACCAGTCTTTCACTGCGTGAAGGAGAAAGAAATGCAGCACTAACAGTGTAACAGTGCATCCTGTCACACAAACATCTGCCTCACTGAAACACCAGAAAAACAGGAGAGGAAGTAAAATCTGGGTCTCCGGGACAGTCATCAACATGATGGAGACATGATATCACCACGGTCATAAGAACGGAGTCACAGCACTAAAGGCACTCCAAGGCCAGCGAGTGATCAGCTTAAAAAGACAGAATTGGTCCAAAAAGGACAAAACACAAAGAGCCAATCGTTCACACTCAGCATGAGCTTGGGTTGCCTTCGTTCTGTCACACCGAGTTAGATTACTGTGGCCTTTCAGTTGTTTCCACCTCCATCACTTTATTAACTGATGTAAATGAGTACTGTCCATGGGATCACTTAGTCTTATAGACCATGTTACCTACATTACCAAGTGCTATGCATTAAAGTAAGAGTGCAGTGAGACTCAAATCCTCCTCTGAATTAAAATAAAGATGTAAAGGTTTCAGTGTCGTCATATCCATAAATGTGGTAAAACATGCTACGACCCACAAATCAAACAAGTGCATGTGAGCGTCCTGCAGCAGAGCGTCTCCATTTCCAACAGGACGCACTGCTAAAAGTTTCCCCACCTCAGACTGGTCTCGTGTTTCTTTGTTGTCCTGTTCCTCACCACAGCATTACCCTCAGCACCACGATGACACTACGACTCAGCTACACAAAGACAAACCAAACAACTAAAACTCTCTGTAGTACTTCACGCTTCAGCAGGACATGTCTGTTCACCTTTGGGACATGACGTGATCGTGAGGAGGAGGTCCAGCATATTATCAGAAACATGTTACTATATCATTTACACGTGTAATAAATATACAGAATACTGTTTGTTCTTTTGAAGCACATAAAAAACACCATCTGCCTAAAAAGTTTAAGTTACATTCAGTAGCTGAACAAAAGAGAAACATGAAAGAACGACACATCATCACACTTACACCACGTCCTGCGTCAAAGCTGAAAAATCAAACGTATGTCCAGGAGGTGGAGATCACAAATGACTATATTTATATATAAATACTGTCTTCTTACTGCCAGTACAATGACTACAACAATAGTAGATGACAACAGCTGACTCTGCACCATGGCTGTGTTTTTAGTACAATGCGTAAATACAGAAGGATGTCAGCAGGAATCCATAGAAACAGAAGAGTTTACACAGACTTGCTGTCACCGTGTGACTTTTCACTTTAACCCCTCTCTTAGTCCTTTTGAGTGGTGGAAGCTGAAGGCTGTGTTGAAGCACATCATCATTTCCACTTTTCATTTTTTACCCACTCTCTGTTCCCAGCCCTACCCTGCCTGTGCCAACACAATGCACAAGAGCAGTTTTTACTCCACGGCACAGTAAAACCACCAGACTGTGGTGACATCAGGCAGCCTGTCATTAATGTCCCACCTCGCTGGAACTTGAGTCGAGCTTGTAGAGGAAACCCTAACCCTTTTTCTTATCTGTGTGTATTTTTGGATTTAAAAGGCAGATTTTCTGACCGATACAGACGTTATTAGTGGAAGACAGGCTCAAAAAGCTGTAATCTCATTATGTAGTGACAGGCCTGCTGGACCAGTTGCCCCACACACCTTAACACACACACACACCCAGCAGAAGGCATGTGGGGCATGGTGGCTGACCTTCAAAAGTCACAGGGAGCTGGCGTCTCCTCATCTCCTCTTTGAACTGCACACAGTTTCTTTTTTTTAAACATACTTATATAATACACACATATGGTATATAATATGTATATACACAGAGTGATGTTTGATCTTTTCTGAAACCATAAACTTAAAAAAGTTTACAAAAATAAAAATGTTTTATCGTGACCTTCCTATTTGGTCTCTAACACTCAGCAAGGCTTGTTTTTCAGGAGTTGGAGCTGGTCGGCTCCTCTCTGCTCCCAGGCTACAGACTCAGCGGTCCAGGTCCGGCCTTACAAAGCAGGCCCTTTGTCCATCCCCTTAATTCTTGACAGAAGGCCATTTTTTTCTTTTAGTTGATCTCTGTTAGTGTCCTTCTGTGTCCACGGTGATCTTCTCTCTTTTTTTTTTAGCAGGTGTCCATCTGTACTCACTGTTTCGTTTATTTACTAAAAGAAGAGGGCAAGAGCACAGAAAATAAGCAAGTCAGTGTAAATAAGCTGCACATCTTCACTGGCTTTTACACTCTACTGTACGCATCATGAGCATAATCTACTGTAGTATCCAGCCACTGAGAAGAAAATATGCTGGAGGATTTCTTTCCTGCAAGCTTATAAAAGCACAGTTACAACAGCAGCAGCAGTTCAACCTAATATTTGAACTTTCAACAGTCACTAACAGCTTTTGTACGGCTCATGTTTTTTATTTTGTGCTTTTTGTTGAGAATTAAATTATTCTCTGTGATTTATAACTGTCACCTGAAGCTGCTTTACTGTAATGAAGTGTAGAGTAATGTTACTGGCTGTTCCTTAGAACAGTTGGTAAGTCCACAGCTTACTAAGAACGTGGTTATTTCTTATATTCACCATGTTTTTACACAGTGTCCTGGCTTTCCAGGAGAAAGTTGCAGAGGTTGTCCAGGGTTCACAAAGTTATCAGTGTTAGTGAGATAAATGAAAACAGAAAATGTTAAGAAGAACTTGAATGACAGCGTTACTGAACATGACACGAGGTTGTGTTGGAAAGAAGGGTCCAAGGAATTCTGCAGGCTGCAGCTCCTTTTAGAGAAGCAGAGCAACAATGAACACGGATGGGAACTGATAAGAGTTTAGTGATTATTCATTATCAATATCACTTATCAATTCCCATTGGCTCCAGTTTGAGGGTCACCATCACCTCTCAGCAGCATATCAAAGACATTACATCCATGCACATTAACTACATGCAGTGTGATTGAACATTCGTGCATGTTGGAGGTGTTCCCCGCTTTGTTGTGATTGGTGATGTTAAAAAAGTGAATGCACATATTACACAGAACACTTGTCTTAAAAGTAATTCCCCAGGATAAAGACATTCGTTACTTTCATGTTACTGTGGTGGAGCGTGGTAGGCGGTGCCGTGCGGACGCACCTGCACGGCGTCTGCAGATCACGCCCGCGGTGTTAAATCACGGGGAAGCAGGGTTGTTGTGGTGGTGTGACCAGTGTAAAAATAAAGATGGCTCAAAACACGGATCTGTGGTCCCGTCGTGCCATAATTCCACCACACTGGTGCCGAACCCTAGGATGCGGCACGACGGGCCCACAACAGAGCCAGAGAAGGGAGGAGCTGTCCCAGATCATGGCTGACACGGCGGCTATCCAGTGGGAGCAGGTGGCGGAGGTGCGTCGCCAGCAGGAAGAGCTGCGGGACCAGACCGAGCGCCACCTGAAAAGGATTGGGCATCTGGCGGCGCTGCTCTGGGCCTGGGCGCCACCCCTACAGGGGTGTCACGACGGTGGTGGAGGAGCCGAGTGAGGCACTTCAGCAGCCGGAGGCGGCAGACGAGTGCTCACGGCTGTGCCTACACGGTCGTGCCGGTTTGCCAGGTACCGGGCGTGCCCGGCCTCCGGACCAGCGTTGCCATCACCGCTGGAGACTTGGGCGGCCTACGCAGGAGACACTGCCCTGTCATCAGGTTGGAGGCCGGGGGGGGAGTAGGTTCGGCCGGATGGCTCCCCGACCTCAGTCGGGCGATGGGGATGTGTGGTGGGGCGTGGTCTGTGGTGCCGTGTGGCTGCACCTGCGCGGCATCTGCAGATCACGCCCGCGGGGTTAAATCACGGGGTAGCAGGGTTGACAGGGTTGCTGTGGTGGTGTGACCAATGTAAAAATAAAGATGTCTCTGTGGTCCCGTCGTGCCATAATTCCAGTTACTCTGTAAGATGATCTGAACACTGTCACATAGTTACCACTGAACAATATAAACCTACAGGCTACAGTCACACACACCAACACAATCCATCCTGATGACCTCACACGTGATCTTTCTCTGAGCGTGTATGAGCACAAAGCAAAGATGAAAACCAGCACAAAGAGACTTCATAATGGTTGTCACGGTGATTCTACTGTAGCAACATGAACAGGTAGAAGTGGAAGCTGCAGCCTGACTGCTGTTCAGCAGCAGCTCAGGTTATCACGGTGCTGGGTCAGCACTTCCTCATCACTCTGCGTTCTTGGCTAGCTTAGAATATTCTCCACATCATTAAACGCTACCACCTGCTGGAACCACTGACTAAAGGCAGGATGGATTCATACTTTTGTGTTCTTTATGCCATTTAATTTGGTGGTTTTCTCTCTAAAGCACCTTGAGGCGACTGTTCTTGTGATTTGCTGCAAAATGTCAGACACTGTCTCTGAGACAGAGTGATGCCACAAATGCGACAGCCTAGTTTGTCGTAAAGACAAAGTATGCACAGTCGGAAATGTCTGATTAAAGACTCGTGTTACGATCTCTCCCTGAAACAGGAGAGCACTTTGTAAAGATAATGATTGATTGCCTTGGAGCGTCAGTCTTGTTTTGGTCTTTGAAATTTGTACTGAGGATATATACAGAAGGTTTCTGTTTCATACAAAAGAAATGATTCAGTATATTCTCTGGAGATTTCACTGTTTGTAAATATTTATTTTATTTGGTTGGAACAGATCACAGAATCTAGTTTTCTGTTTTGTTTGTGTTCATCTGTAACACTTGAAGCTTTTGACTGGTCACAAGGAACATAAATGACAGAATATAAATAATATTTAAATAAAATGAACCTTATGTTGTAATATTTCATTTAGGAGTAAAATGAAACCTTTAAGCTTGGAAGAAATAGTGATTTGAGTTTTACTGGAATATGTTGTGATGTTAACAGAACCTCTGTAATTTCAGGGGGATGTTTATTGATTACTGCTTGTATGTATCACAAAAATATCTTATGAGGGAAAAAAGGCAATCAAATATAAAAGTTTAGAATAAACCACAGCAGACCAAGAATACATCATACAGAACAAACAAACAAACAAACAAACAAACAAACAAACAAACAAACAAACAAACAAACAAACAAACAAACAAACAAACAAACAAACAAACAAACAAACAAACAAACAAACAAACGCTGACACACATTTCAACTACCAAAACATTTATGTCTGAAAATCTACTGACAATAACTTGTGACATTACAACACAAGATCAGCACAATTTAAAACCTGACAAAGTGACATAAACATCAGTGACAGTCAAACAGACGTCTCCCTCTGTGGCTTTATCCAAACAAACGAGGCCTTTAAATGTGTTGTGTTGCTGCCACAGTCACAGCCTCCGGTGTTTGTGTTGTAGAGAGATATGTGTTGTACATGTGTTGTAAATGTGTCAGCTGAAGTGTGAACTGACTGAATGGGTAACAAAAATAAATCAAAATGTGTCAATAACTTGAGTCCATGTAAGTTTAGTCAAATTGTCAAGACAACAGATGTCAACATAACGTTAAGTCATGTGTCTTCACAAAGTTTTGTGTTTGCTTTGTGACTTTTATGACCCTATTAAATCTTCCCGAACATCATAATAAAAAAAGAATTCGTGAAATGCATCAATCCATCCATCCAGAGACGGGCTGGAGCCCGGATAAATCTCCAGGCTGTTGTAGGGTGAAAACACAGAGCCAAAGGACGACTTAGACTAACTCCACTAAGTCTTTGCACTGTGGGCAGAAGTCCATTCAAACATGCTGCAGTTTAACCAAGCACAGCACATACACATAGAAACACATTGAGTTCATTTCTGTAAAGTTTTAACACTAAGAAAAGCAGCAATATGAAAAAGGAAACCGCTGGATTTATTTGATCTTTTGTTATATTTTCAAAAGTCATTAGATCTGCTTTGATACGATGATCACAGATACATTTGAACACAATAACAAAGCAAACTGTCCGCCTCTGTCACCAAATTCAAATGATGAAATGCACAATGATGATGATGATGATTTTCTTTACAGTCAATATTAATTTGTAAATAAATCTTTTGCTTTTTTAAAATTCCTGGCTTTTTTTTTTTTTTTTTTTTTTTTATTGTTGGCGCTGCAATCCAGTTTTTGTATTTCATTTTTTAAACTTAACAGCTGTTTTTGAGACCTATTCTTGGTGTTTTTGATATTATAATATTCTGTCAATGGTATGGAAATCCCAAAATTGCTGTTTATCTGGACGTAGAGTTTTCAGATAAAGACCCTGAAGTCACAGTAGCTGAGTCCATTAATTGCATTACTTTTACTTGTTTTTGGAGCATTTAATGTCTAAGAGAAACCCAACGGGCCCACTCGCTCTGTAAAACCAAAGAAGGAGTCATACAGGCCTGGTGTGCTTTTCACAAAACTTTTGTTTTTACAAGCTGCTCACTGCAAATTAAATAATTGCACTCACAGCATTTTTTTTTTTTTTGGGGGGGGGGGGGGGGGGGGGGGGTCCAAGAGAAATCATTAATTTTGACTGATGTTTTACCTCAGGACTCATGTGACTGTTTCTGAAGAAGGAGAGGGTCAGAGAAGAAAAGGAATGGATGAAGCTGCACATTTGCAGTTCCATGAAAGAAAGAAGGTAAGGCAGGGTTGAATTCCTGTTTGTCTCTGTGAGGTGAGTGTGACAGGAAGTTTGTCGTGTCTGCCTGCAGGAATATCTGTAATGTGTGTGTGTGTGTGGCCAGTTTGTATTCGTGTGTGTGTGTGTGTGAATGATGGCTTAAGCGTTGGGCATCTGTAAACAGGACACCGAACAGCTGTGAAGAGGACTGATGTCACAGGTTTAAAACACACATCACTCCTAATCATTTCCAGCCTCTTTTGGATTCCTGAAGAGGAACACACACACACACAGAGTTGGTAATAATACTCTGTTACATTTCTTTCTACATTTCTTTCGACGATCAAAGCAAACATTCGTGTGTGTGACTGGAAGAGCACAGATAGTTAAACACATGTGTTGTATTATTTATTATTTACATGGTGGTTATAAGAAGGAGATGTCCCATCACCACTGAAAGCACATTTTTATACGTGGAGTAGTAGAGATATTTCTGCAGATCTCTACTACTTTCTGTTATACAGGCAAGTTTTTCAGTGAAATGTGATCATTTAGAAAGCAATTTCTAAATAATCTGACAAATTGGTTTAATTATTTTATGTGATTAAATTCTTTTGGCTATACAAAACTTTGGACAACTTTTGTTGTTTTTAGGTGTGCATCACGGGTAGATAAGCTGCTGGGTTTAAGAGCTTCTGACAGCCAAGCGTACAAGTACCTCAAAACTTGCATACCTTAAGCCAGAACAGTGAAAGCTGATCATGATAAATACACACTGCAGGGTAAATTTAGAAAACACTTGGGTGGACCACAAAAGAGAAGATGATGGTGGCTAAGGAACAGTACAAACAAGATCACCTCACTTGAGGACTTGGTTCCTGGAGTATTTAAAAATAGACACTATCTCTACTTTCAAGATTAGGCTTCAAACTTTCCTTTTTGCTAAAGCATATAGTTAGGGCTGGACCAGGGGACCCTGAATCCTCCATTAGTTATGCTGCAATAGGTGTAGGCTACCGGGGGATTCCCATGATGCACTGGGTGTTTCTTCTTCAGACACCTTTCTCACTGTCACTACCCGATCTGTACCGGAAACCTGATCAGTACCACACATGTGTGAAAGGCCACTACTTCCAATCGAAGCATTTGATGATAGTTACGAGTCAGAGTATCTGTTAAGATGTTAACAATAATAAGCATCTCTTACAATGTTTGCAGTAATGAAACATTTTAATATAATGTACACACACACAAAAAAAAAAAGATAGTTACAGATCAGGACTCCCCGATCCGTACCGTGCATGTGCAATGTTTTCTTCTTCTTCTGTTTCATTTAATGGCAGTTTACTCCCCAGTGTACGAGGATACTGCCTCCTGCTGACCGAGCGAATGAACCCTATTGTAAACTGAAGTATTGTCATTACAAATCGTGTGTGTATGTGTTAAATTTGATTTATTGATAGTCGAGTGTATTTATGCTCGTCCGTGCGGAGAGGATTGTTGGAATAATGATGATGATGTCCGCTGTCAGTTGTCAGTAAACACTTCATCTGGCTGATGAATCTTTACGTGACATATTACTAAGTCTGTATTATTAACTCTGTAATTCGGCGCCATTCTTCTTATTTTCGCTGTTGTTCAATCGGGGGACGCTCTCTGTTGGGGAGAACAGAATGAATTTGTTTTACGGATTATCCATTTTTTAAATGTCCCGGGCAGTCGAAAAAGAGGCAGAGCTGTCGAGAAATGCTAGGAGCTAACTGGGTGCTAACCGTGTCATTCAAATCTTTACCTTACCTTACAATATAAAGCACCATGAGGCATCTGTGATTTAGCACTACATATATATGAGGTGAATTAAAATGAGAGGCACGTTGGCCTAACAAACATTAACCAAGAGACAGGAGAGTTGAAAATTAAGAACAAAGCAGCTCTCTGCTCATTTGAAGAGTCTGAGAAGTGATGTAAAGAAAAACCTGGATGATTTTAAACAAGAAATTAACCAGAAGTTTGCCAGACTTTCTGCCAAACAGCAGCTGTACAGTGGGACGATAAGTGAAGTGGAGGTGTGGCTGGAGAAGCTTGAAAACTGGGCAATAGAGGCAAACTGCTCTCATTAACTCCAATGTCAATAGAGCTTACAGAAAGGTTAATTATTTGGAGTCAAGAAGAAATAATCTCTGCATCTTTGCCAGAGGGGAAGGAAGGCGACTCAACTCTAAAGTTCGTACAAGACCAATTTGGATCTGAACTCAGCAGGCCAGGTGACTTTGACCTTCAAATACAAAGGACACAAAGTCGCTAACCCGGAAACCTACAAATGGGGCACCACCAAGGCCACTGTGGAATATACTACAGAGAGAAGACTGTGCTCTTTGACCATAACAATGCCTCAGAGATTGTACAGAGGAGATGGTGATGGAGTTGCAGTGCAGCTTGAGAATAGTGCCTTTAAATGTAAATGGTTTAAAAACCCAGTGAAAAGAAGACAGGCATTGACTAAAATGAGGAAGAAAAAAAGCATCATACCTCTCCTACCAGGAACATGTTAAAATGGGGACGTTTGGATATAAAAATATATCAGTGAGACTCGAAAAGACTGTAGTGAAAAACAGTATGAACATAATTCAGCACTGTATTTATTACAGTGCTGATGTTATAGCACAGGGCCTCTAAATAATGCTTTACATTAAAGGTGCTAGCACCTATGTTTTTTTAACCATTACTGAAATAATATATATGCTTTTGATCCAATACATGCTAAGTGGACACAGTGGAGGGAGTCATGCCCAGTGACACGTCGACATGGACCGAGCCAGGAATTAAATAACTGAGCTTCCAACATCTTACACACACAGACTGCTCATGGAATGGACTTATTATAATTTAAATAATAGCATTTTATTCGTTTATTATTTATGTTGTTAATCATTGTTTGCTTAAATTTCTAAAACAGAATTAAAGAATTTAAATTTAGCATGACCTATAGGTGGGATATGGTGGATGCTTTATTTATCGATTCTTGGGCAGAGGCTCAAACATCTGGGCCACAACTGTCTAAAGTATGTTAAGAACAATTTGTAGTAAAGCAGATAAACAGCAGAAACACGCACTGCCTTGTTTCAGTCGCAGTCCACCAAACCAATCAAGCAAATAAAATTGCATCAACTAAAACTCTATAAAATCACTCTATACAAACTGCTACGAGAGTTACTTTACATTAAAGTTCATACAGTGAACTCATACAAGCCTTTACTGTGAGCATCACCTCAGGTCCAAGACTGGAGAATAAATGATGTCGATAACAGAACCCACAATAAACGGATCCATATCAGTTTATAGTCATATTCAAAGTGCACAAAGCCTGCTGCTGGCCATTGATAGGTAACGCATGTCTGACCTGCTGTCACTTGGATCTGGAGCTGTGCTGGTTTGACCCGAATACGAACAGAGATTTTTAGCTAAAATAAAAAAGCACGTCAGCGCCTTGGCTGGCACTAACACACATGCCACAGGGCTAATGTCTCAGAAGGTTACAATGAGCTAATGATCTAGTGAGCTAGACTACATTAGCAACATGTGTGACAGGATTTAGAGAACAAATAAAAATGAGCAGATGATTTATAAGCCACAGTAACATCCCTGTGTTATCAGAAGAGTTTGCACGTTTGCTCACGTTGTGGCATAAAGGAGCTGCCTATTGTTTTGGATTTAGGGAAAATGTATTTAGACTTCTTAACTCAAACATCAAAAACATTATTATACTATTAATAAGTAGCTTAAAAGTTAAGTAACTAAAGTAAGTACAATATGCAAAATGCATCTGAAATATTGCAGAGTAGAAGCAGAAAGCAGCAAAAATGGAAAACCTAAACAAAGTACAAATTTACATTAGCGATTATTAAACTACTTGAGCAGATATATTCAGTTCCCGTCCTCTCTCAGTGTGTCTTAGGGGTCGTGAGACTTACAGTACTGTTGGTGGTGGTGAAAAGCTCGGTGCTTATTCAGCTCTCAAAGATGTTTCTAAAGCCATCACACATCCATCTCTGTAGCAATCTCTCAGCATTATTATTCAACAGATATTCGTGCAGGTGTTAAATAGTTTGACCAAACCGTGTGGATGGAACTATCTTTTTGTTATTTGACTGAGAGTACTGAAATATCAGGTAACTAAAATGTGTCCTTTAAGAGTGAGAAGCAACAAGATACGAAGATTAGACTGTGCCATGATCAGCTGCACTTTTAAATGTTTTATTATTATTTAATTGTTTGTTTATTGTCATTAGTAGTAATATTGATGTATTCGTTTATCATCATTATGGTGAACATCATAAATCATGACCATATACATATTAAAGCAGGGGGCAGAAAGAAAACCACAGTTTCATAACACCATTGTGAGAAACATCCTCTGTTGTTCCTACATGTGCATACGTGTAATTATTGCCTCCACAGAACACGAGGAGTCATGAAACATGAAGTATTGGTATATAAGCTTTTTGTTATACACTTGTCTATTAGAGACATTCAGCAGCAATGGGATACCTCCGACCTCCTGGGCACCCTGGCAATGATCAGTAGACTGAACGGTTCTCATTTTGCAATGGTTGACACAGCTCTTCCTCCATACTGTGTTAGAAAATCAATTCATGCTGAGTTTAGATAAAAAAATATCCCACTCTTCCACTCACCTTTCAGGTTTCATAATGCAACACTTTCTTTTAGCATTTCTGATGCAGTTTCAGCTCCTTGAGGGGCAGGGACAAGCGAGGGTCAGGTTTGAGTCCATCTAAGTCAATATGAAACTAAACTCCTGTTCATGGACGGGAACTGGACAAGACCTCAGCAAATGTGAACATATATAAAAGTTTTAGCAGTTTGCTGGTTTGGAGCTTTCAGGTGTGTTAACGTAATGCCACAGTCTTTCAGGCAGTGGGTGTCCCAGCAAATTCACCCCAAGTTCAGAGTGCTGAGAGAAACTGCATAAAACCCACTTCTCAGACTCTAACATGTAACGTGGTAACTGAGGCCTGTAAAGTTCAAGATTAGAAAAAGACCAAGTACAGGGAGTGCAGAATTATTAGGCAAGTTGTATTTTTGAGGAATAATGTTATTATTGAACAACAACCATGTTCCCAATGAACCCGAAAAACTCATTAATATCGAAGCTGAATGTTTTTGGAAGTAGTTTTTAGTTTGTTTTTAGTTTGAGCTATTTTAGGGGGATATCTGTGTGTGCAGGTGACTATTACTGTGCAGAATTATTAGGCAACTTAACAAAAAACAAATATATACCCATTTCAATTATTTATTTTTACCAGTGAAACCAATATAACATCTCCACATTCACAAATATACATTTCTGACATTCAAAAACAAAAACAAATCAGTGACCAATATAGCCACCTTTCTTTGCAAGGACACTCAAAAGCCTGCCATCCATGGATTCTGTCAGTGTTTTGATCTGTTCACCATCAACATTGCGTGCAGCAGCAACCACAGCCTCCCAGACACTGTTCAGAGAGGTGTACTGTTTTCCCTCCTTGTAAATCTCACATTTGATGATGGACCACAGGTTCTCAATGGGGTTCAGATCAGGTGAACAAGGAGGCCATGTCATTAGTTTTTCTTCTTTTATACCCTTTCTTGCAGCCACGCTGTGGAGTACTTGGACGCGTGTGATGGAGCATTGTCCTGCATGAAAATCATGTTTTTCTTGAAGGATGCAGACTTCTTCCTGTACCACTGCTTGAAGAAGGTGTCTTCCAGAAACTGGCAGTAGGACTGGGAGTTGAGCTTGACTCCATCCTCAACCCGAAAAGGCCCCACAAGCTCATCTTTGATGATACCAGCCCAAACCAGTACTCCACCTCCACCTTGCTGGCGTCTGAGTCAGACTGGAGCTCTCTGCCCTTTACCAATCCAGCCACGGGCCCATCCATCTGGCCCATCAAGACTCACTCTCATTTCATCAGTCCATAAAACCTTAGAAAAACCAGTCTTGAGATATTTCTTGGCCCAGTCTTGACGTTTCAGCTTGTGTGTCTTGTTCAGTGGTGGTCGTCTTTCAGCCTTTCTTACCTTGGCCATGTCTCTGAGTATTGCACACCTTGTGCTTTTGGGCACTCCAGTGATGTTGCAGCTCTGAAATATGGCCAAACTGGTGGCAAGTGGCATCTTGGCAGCTGCACGCTTGACGTTTCTCAGTTCATGGGCAGTTATTTTGCGCCTTGGTTTTTCCACACGCTTCTTGCGACCCTGTTGACTATTTTGAATGAAACGCTTGATTGTTCGATGATCACGCTTCAGAAGCTTTGCAATTTTGAGACTGCTGCATCCCTCTGCAAGATATCTCACTATTTTTGACTTTTCTGAGCCTGTCAAGTCCTTCTTTTGACCCATTTTGCCAAAGGAAAGGACGTTGCCTAATAATTATGCACACCTGATATAGGGTGTTGATGTCATTAGACCACACCCCTTCTCATCACAGAGATGCACATCACCTAATATGCTTAATTGGTAGTAGGCTTTCGAGCCTATACAGCTTGGAGTAAGACAACATGCATGAAGAGGATGAAGTGGACAAAATACTCATTTGCCTAATAATTCTGCACTCCCTGTATTGGTTGTTTGTCCTAGTTAGCAGAAGAAAGTCTCTTCTCTCTAAAAACAACAGTGTGGTTTGGGTGTGCAGAGTTTCATCTGAACAAACTACAAGACTTCTGAAACAAAGTGATGAAGTGTATCAGCATTCTAGGGTCAAAGCTAAGGCATCTCTGCAACAGCTAATACTTAAAGTGGGTTGTGCAACAGTTGCAAAGAGTTAATGAAATGAAAAAAAAAACTGTTGCAATCCCCAGACCTCGACAGAACTTAAAATACTATTGCTGGACTTTAAGAGAGCTGTCCGTTAATGAATGCCCACAAACCTCAATGAACTGAAGCAACATCATGAAGAACAGTGGGTCAAAATTCCTCCACAACAAAGTGATTTACTTGTAAAGACATACAGAAACAAAATAACCAGCTCTTGCTGCTAAAGGAGATTCTACAGGCTGTTGAATCATGGGGTGTATTTGGTTTTTCACAGGAGTCCTGGGAAAATGTTGTTGTTACATTCAACATACACACAGTAACATTGTAACTTCTTTAAGTTCTCCAGGCCTCTTACAGGACATTCAAAGCTCTTCAGTAGGTGTTTGCTGCCTTTTGTTCCATTCTCTGTCAAGATTGTTCCAGACTGCTGAAACATTGTTGAGGTTGTCTGGGTTAATCATTCCTGCTGCTGCTGATTTTCAGTCTAGTTCCTGTATAATTTGGTATATCTCAGCCTTTTCTCGCTGGTTCCTTTCTTAAAAATGGCTGCCACTGAAAAGCACCCACCCTAATTCTGACGAGCCTTCAGAGAATAGTACATGGATCAGCTGATCATTTCTCAGGTCCTGTGTCAAGCCTTTGCTTTTGCGTTGCTATTTCTGAAGGACATGACACTGTTCATCTATTATAACATTTTTTTTAGGTCTGCCATGTCTTTTTTTGTCCTCTATTTGTCCAGTTTCCTCAAATATTTCGACACACCATGTCAACATATGCTAAGATTTCAGCTAATAGCTCTTGGAAATCACCTGGTTGGCACAAAAATACAGTTTTGCGCCTGTTAAACTGTGTTATGTTTGAGTGACTTAAATGAACGGTGGTTGGAGACTGCTGTGTGACCAAAATTATTGTAAAAGTGAGTAATCAACTAACAAAATCCCAACCTTTGACATGGTTGGTTTAATGGCAGGGACCAGGTCTGAGTGCATCGAGATGGCCATAAACAGGAAAGCAGTGACAATAAGATGATATCAGTTTGCTATCAGTTTTCAGTTGAACTGGTTCAAGCAAACACACACACAGCGGGTGCAAAAGGAGACAAGCTTTCCTGGGTTACATTTAATGCAATTTACAGTAAACTGTTTGCCAAAAAACGTTGCTTGTTTCAGTATTTGAGCCCACTAAAGCAGACTGGCTGAGGCTAGTTACAACATGTGCATCTGTCTGAATTTACAAGAGTTTTCCTCTGAATTTATCTTTGCCAGTCTGTTTGAGAAAGATTACAGTCAGTCTGAGCTGCAGTGAGACAAGACGCTTCCCATCCAGTAACCTTTATACGTGCCTCATGTCCAACAGTGGTTACCTACAGGTGGAGTCTGCAGGCTCAACTTCTGTTTACAATCAGTCACTGACAGCAAAAACACACAATCACTCAGCAGCCTAACCCTAACCCTGAGTACTGAGACTTTAAACAAACAATTTCTCTGAAAATGGTCAAGGTACAAGAACTGGACTGAAAATATGTGAAAAAGCAGCTCAAAGAAAAACTTTGAAAGGTCTTGAGAACGCCTGGAGAATTAGCTCAGGACCACTTTAAAAACCAAAAAAAAAAAGGCTGGCTCCTTGGAAGCACAACAGAAAGAAAAGAGGGATGGCTCAAGACTTTTGCACAGCAATGAACATATGGATATAGGAGTATATAGGAGTCTAGGTAAACAGATTTAAACTGGCACCAAAGGCCACTTCAAAGGAGCCGAGTCACAGGGCAAAACAAGTTTCTTTGAATTTCATTAAAGTCTAGTTTTTGGTCGGCTCGGTCCACATCGGCTAAAACTGTCTTTGTTCAACTTTTTCAATCCAAACATTCAAATCAACACATTGTTATTTACAACAATAAGTACAGTACATCAATAAATGACATCAGTAAATGTTTACAGTCCGTAAACAGGGAAGCAGTTTTAAGAGAATTCTTGCATGTCAGAGTTACATCTGCCACCTGGAAGCATCTTGCTGTGAGTTTTTCACGAAGGGGGTGAAAGCTGTTTTTAGCTGATTTGAGTTTTTGCTTTTTATGTCTGCGGCAAAGGAAAGGGGGGCCTGTCTCCCTCTTTTCTAGTAGGGAGTGAAGCGACTGCACCCTCCTCTGTAAAGGCTAGCCTGCAACATCAAAGATGAAAAGCTCCAATCAGTATTCAGTAAAGAATCATTATCTATCTATCTATCTATCTATCTATCTATCTATCTATCTATCTATCTATCTATCTATCTATCTATCTATCTATCTATCTATCTATCTATCTATCATCTATCTATCTATCTATCTATCTATCTATCTATCTATCTATCTATCTATCTATCTATCTATCTGTCTGTCTATCTATCTATCTATCTATCTATCTGTCTGTCTGTCTGTCTGTCTGTCTGTCTGTCTGTCTGTCTGTCTGTCTGTCTGTCTATCTATCTATCTATCTATCTATCTATCTATCTATCTGTCTGTCTGTCTGTCTGTCTGTCTGTCTGTCTGTCTGTCTATCTATCTGTCTGTCTGTCTGTCTGTCTGTCTGTCTGTCTGTCTGTCTGTCTGTCTGTCTGTCTGTCTGTCTACCTATCTATCTATCTGTCTGTCTGTCTGTCTGTCTGTCTGTCTGTCTGTCTGTCTGTCTGTCTGTCTATCTATCTATCTATCTATCTATCTATCTATCTATCTATCTATCTGTCTGTCTGTCTGTCTGTCTGTCTGTCTGTCTGTCTATCTATCTGTCTGTCTGTCTGTCTGTCTGTCTGTCTGTCTGTCTGTCTACCTATCTATCTATCTGTCTGTCTGTCTGTCTGTCTGTCTGTCTGTCTGTCTGTCTGTCTGTCTATCTATCTATCTATCTGTCTGTCTGTCTGTCTGTCTGTCTGTCTGTCTGTCTGTCTGTCTGTCTATCTATCTATCTATCATCTGTCTGTCCATTTGTCTTGTTTCCCTGTTTTGTCCATAGTAAATTTGTGAAAAACATTTATATACACTGTAACTTTAAAAGGTATATTATGTGAAAAATTATATTTATTGTTTGGATTGTGATAATTGATAATTTTCTGCATTAAGCTGACAGATACACAGATTACACATTCGATTCAATTTTATTTTCATAGCTCTGAATCACAACAGCAGTTTCCTAAAGTTATGGTATAATGTAAGGTAAAAACCCTACAATAATACAAAGAAAACAGACAAAACTCCAACAATCCTCTATGAGCAACCGCTTTGGCAACAGTGGGAAGAAAAAACTCCCTTTTACAGTTTTTCTCAGTCGCTTTGGTGCGTTTCTCAGAACACCATTAACATTTGCACAGCAGTTAGTGCATTTCCCAAAACAATTAGTGCAAACTGCAAAACCTAGTGGATAGCCTGCAAAAGCACGTCACATGCACAGAATTGATTATCCACACCTCAAAAGCAAGTATCCATGTCAATGAAACTGTCAGTGCCATCAAAATGAAAAGTCTTGACACCATCTTTATGAACAAGATAGTCAAATGGCATTGTCATGTTTCCACTATGACAGTTTATAATTTCAGTGTTTCCCATTGCAAAAACAATTGGTGACACCTGAAAATGCTGACGACAGCACTATGGCCTACCTGTACAGCCATCTGAAATGTGCAGTGAAGTCACTGTAGATGTTATGGGAGTCTTGGGAGTAACTGAGACACTGAATACGTACGTTTCACATTTCCATTGTGTAGAAATGTTCGTAATCCTACAGAATTGTGCAAAAGAAAAATATGCTACAGTCACTTGTGCACTGTAGAATACATGTAAACATAAAATCACCCATTTGGTAGAGCTGTGCACTAATGTGAACAATAAACAGCACATGTAACAGTACAGTAAATCATTCTGGCACATCCAGACGTTCCTGTCTGTCTGGCCACATATTTTCATCTACATCACAACAGATGTTATCCCTCGCAATGCAGCGAGGAAAGTATCTCCTGGAGTGGCGAATCCATCCTCTGCAGGACCCTGCTGTGATGTCGTCACATGCTGCATCCATGGCTGCTAGCAGGGCCATTTGCTCATGTGGATTTCATTTTTCTTGAGTACTCTGTCAATTGTTGAAATTGAAACAGATTCAATATTGCCAAATACCGTGTAATTCTCTATGACAGCGCTTTGTATGTCTCTCAGCTTTATTGCATTGTTTGCAATGACCAGTGCACAAATGGCTTCTTCTTGCTGTGGGGTAAAAAGGGGCCCTCTTCCGCCTCCGCGAGGTTGTCTTACAATCCTATGTGGTGCAGAGTGAACTTTTTGTGAAATTGCAAATACAGTACAGTAACATGTGATGTGTCTGAGATGGCACAGTACAGTACAGTGTATTACTGTTTGCATACCTGTTTTTCCTACGGAATGTTTGAATGATTGAACTGACAGTAGTTCTTCCAATATTGGGTTGCACCCTTCGACCAGCCTCCTCCATGGTGAGGCCGTGATTGACAACATGGTCCACAATTGTAGCCCTTATTTCATTGGGAATCCGCCTATATCTGCCTCTTCTCCCTCTTCCCCTTCCTCCCCACATCCTCACCCCTCTTCCACGGTGCTGATCTTCCATTTTGTGTAACAGAAGTGTAGAAATGGTACACACTAGCTCCCGCGCAGTTTATATATGCTTGCCAATTGGGGATTCACAGGATTCATCCATAATTGACAGTGAACAAGTTGTTTGTCATTGGTTACAACTAAACTTTCACACGCCTCCTCATGAGTGACAGCTGCAATTCACCCGAGATCAATTGTTCAATTTCGGAGACATTTCCAGGAACAATGATACAGAAAGGTATAGGATTTGCTTGACAGATGGCCAATATTTGGCATGTGATAACTAGTTCAACAATTTTGTGTGTGATGACTCAAGCAATGGATGTATGACTATTAGTTTTATTGGGAACGACTATTCAGCATCCATAGGTATGATTACTTTTGACTGACATGACATAAGCAAATGGAAATGTCAGAAAGCAGCAGGGAAATGTATGGAAGCAACTGATTCATGTCCAAAATCATTTGCAGTTTGTTCAGAGAGAGGAGAAATTGCTACTATGATGTGCACAAATGACTGAGTGTTGTGGAGGTTGAACTAATAGTTATGAGAATTTCAATTCTGATCTGAGAAACGCACCAAAGCGACTGAGAAAAACTGTAACAGGAAGCAGGTTTAGAGGGGTCAGAGATTTCTTCCTGTTCTGCTGTGACCGGCTGGGGTTACGGCATGATTACTGTATGGTCATACTTCATATATTTATTGCTGTTTGTAACATGATTTGCTGTGTAAACTCAAAAATATCAAAGTGCCAAGCAAACGCTGAGACAGTCCATGAAACATTACAGGTTTTCTCAGTCGCTTTGGTGCTTTTCTCAGCTCAGAATGAAAATTCTCAAAACCTTTAGTGCAACCTCCACAACATTTAGTCATTTGTGCACATCATAGTGTCTCCTTCCTCTGAACAAACTGCAAATGCTCTGTGACATGTATCAGTTGCTTTCATACAGTTCTCTGCTGTCGACAACAAATGAACTCTACTCTTGGATGCTGAATAGTCGTTCCCAATAAAACTAATAGTCTTCATTTCATTGCTTGAGTCTCTTACTTACAAAATTGTTGAATTAATTTTCAAATTTGATACCTTTTGTTATTATTTTCTCCTGGAAAGTCCCTGAAATTCACCAATTTCTCTCAGGTGAACTTCAGCTTTCACTGACGAGGGGATGTGGGAAGTATTAGTTGTAACCAATGACAGGCCACTTGTTCACAGTTACTCATGGATCAATCCCATGAACCCTTAATTGGCAAGCATATATGAACCGAGCAGGACATGGTGTGTACCATTTCTACAATTCTGTGACACAGAAATGGAAGGTCAGCATCGTGGAAGAGGGGTGAGGATGCAGGGAGTTTGTCCCCCCTGCATCCTCACCCCTCTTCCACGATGCTGACCCGGGGAAGAGGGAGAAGACGCCAAACACATACGCAGATCCCTAATGAAAGTAGGGCAACACTTGTTGTCCATGTTGTCAATCATGGCCTCACAATGGATGAGGCTGGTCGGAGGGTGCGACCAAATGTTGGAAGAACCACTGTGAACTCAATCGTTCAAACATTTCGTAGGGAGAACAGGTATGTATAGTACTGGACATAATATCTCATGTTTAGTGTATATTACTGTAATTTTGCTGTAATCTGCACCACGAAGGACTGAAAGACAACCTCGCAGAGGTGGAAGAGGGGCCCTTTTTACCCTGCAGCAAGAGGAAGCCATTTGTGTAACGATGACTGCAAACAATGCAAGACAGTTGAAAGAAATTCAAAGCGCTGTCATAGAGGATAACGATGTGTTTGGCAATATTGGATCTGTGTCAATTACAACAATTCACAGAGTGCTCAAGAGAAAAGAAATGTGCACGAAACAATTGTACAAAGTGCATTTGAACCCAACAGTGAAAGACTGAAGGAGATGTACGGGTAAAACACGTCTTGTATGTATACTCTAATGTTCAGCACTGTAAACTGTTTTACTCTGTGTAGTTTCATGCAGTAGAAAAGCAATTCTGTGTATATACTCACAGAACATACAAAATGCATTATGTTACACAGGAAATGTTGTTACATTTCTCTCTCTAAAGCGTGGAGCTGGAAGCCAGAGAACCACTGCACACATTCGTACGTTGATGAGGCGGGTTCAGTCTGGCCAAAGGCAGATGGCGTGGAAGAAATCACACTGGACAGAGAGCAACCACTGATGTCCCACGGAGTGAATGTTACAATGTGTGCAGCCATCTCAGACAATGGCATCCTCACCCATATTCCCCTCCATACAATACACAACATCTCCTGACTCTTTTAGACACTCTTCACTGGGACATAGTCCCTGAGAATGAGTGGGGTGGAGGCCAACTCAACAAGTATGTTGTTGTTTGGAATAATGTCACTTTTCAACACTCACACATGGTCACACAGTGGTTTGAGATGACAGAACGCTGGTTGAATATCTGCCTCCCTACTCCCCACTCCTTAATCAGATAGAGAAGTTTTTCTGTGCCTGGAGGTGGGAGGTTTATGACCAGCATTCACATGTGCAAATGGCCCTGCTAGCAGCCATGGATGCATGTGACGACATCACAGCAGAGTCATGCAGAGGGTGGAGTCGCCACTCCAGGAGATACTTTCCTCGCTGCATTGCAAGGAATTATATCTGTTGTGATGTAGATGAAAATATGTGGCCAGACAGACAGGAACATCTGGATGTGCCAGAGTGATTCATGTGTGTTCAGTTACAATGTGCACCGTTGTATTGTTCACATTTGTGCACAGCTCGACCAAAACGATGTTTCTCATGTTTATTCTAAATAAGTGACTGTAGAGTTTTCTTTGGCACAATAAAAATGTGAAACACGCGTATTCAGTGTCTTGTACTCACTTACTTCCCTAACTACAGGGATGTCAGTACAAAAAGTATATAGTGCTGTCTTGAGCATTTTCAGGTAGTGTCACCGAGTTCTGACCTTTTCTTGGAAAACACTGAGAGAATACTGAACACTCATAATGACAACATGACAAAGCTATTTGTCATGTTGTTCATCAAGATGGTGTCACGACTTCACATTTTGGTGACACTGGCAGCTTCATTGACATGAATACTTGCTTTTCAGGAATGGATTATCGATTTTGAGCAAGTGACCTGCTTTTGCAGGTTATCCACTAGGTTTTGCAGTTTGCACCAATTGTTTTGAGAAATACACTAACTGCTGTACAAATGTTAATAGTGATGTGAGAACAGCACCAAAGCGACTGAGAAAAACTGTAAACATTTGTCGTAGGCTCTGAGGTTTGTGTAATGGGCCCTGGATTCCTGTGGAAAAAGTACTTACAGCGTATATGTCAAAAATACTGAACTATGATATCACAAAAAACTATTACTGCAGGACATTTGTTCAGTAGCCTCCAATAGTTTGGATCAGATCTATTCATTCAAACTGACAACACTGTAGATTTAGTTAGAGGGGTATGGCGTTATTTTTGTGCCACTATTCTGAGCGCACGTAAAAACATTTGCATATGCAAGTGTTGCATTTTGAGGAGAAATTTATTTTGAGTGAAGAAAAGCTGAATTTGAGTGAAAAAAATTCATTGCTGCGTGCAAAAACTGTATTTCAGTGTTTGCTATTATCCACACACACACACACACACACACACACACACACACACACACACACACACACACACACACACACACACAACAGCAGCCCCTCTCGCTCAGTTTTTGCATTTGCGCTCGCTCGCAGTGTGTTGCTCGCGCTCTCAACATTTCTGCCCGTGCGCGCTCAACTCTTTCTCTACACCGTTATATACACAGAGGGGCGGAGTTTGAAATATTACTCTGTCTGTGTCACAAAATAAACTTTTAAGATATTTTCATGCGAGAATGTTTCTGTGTCAACTTCAAATATCCCCAGAAAGAGTAATATTTCAAACTCTGCCACGCTGTGTTACTCCGCCACTGCCTCGTTTGAGTTTTGGACGAAATGCATTCTGCGATATTGCATTTCGTCATTTCGAGCTGATTGGAGACCAAAACAGCCAATCAGATTTTTTTTTGTGTGTGTGGATAATAGCAAAGATGGAAATACATTTCTTGCACGTAGCAATGAATTTTGTTCATTCAAATTGAGCTTTTCTTTACTCAAAATAAATTTCTCCTCAAAATGCAACACTTGCACCTGCAATTTTTTTTTTTACGTGCGCTCAGAATAGTGGCACAAAAATAACGCCACAGAGGGGGAGCTCAGTGTGAGAGATTTATTTCTTTAAACTCATTTATAATTTTATTGTAATTTAACAGCAAGGACACAGCTGTCAAATATTGTGAATGGGTCATAAATGTGCCCTCATTAGCACTTTCCCAGTTGATCTTTGACCCACTTGTTTCTATTTTTTAATAAATTTGACACATTTATTTGGATTATTTGTCATAATTTGTCTTATAGAGTTAGGAAACAATGTATAAATCAAAACTGATGTTACCTTACTGTAAAATATTGATTCCAATGTTACTTTTTGAGTAAGTAAGGAACATTTATTTATATAGCACATTTCACAGATAAAAATCACAAAGTGCCTCACAATAAAACCAGAAATACCAACACACATAAAATAATATAAAACAGTGAAAAAATTTATCAAAAGCTCATTTGTATAAAAATGTATTTAGCTGCTTTTTTTGACCATCTTATCAGTTTAAATCTACTGTTGGCCTAATCAGAGGTTTAAAATATGCTGATGCAGGACACAAACGTCACAAAGAAGCATCGTCCTTCTGCAGTGCAGAGTAGCCTTCAAAAAGATGAGCACTGAAGAATATTTATAGTTAATGACTAATGAAGGCAAACATGAAATGCACCAGCACCAACAAACACAGAGTGCTCACAACCATTTATAAAACATCATCCAACTAGTAGACAAACAAACAAACAAACAAACAAACAAACAAACAAACAAACAAACAAACAAACAAACAAACAAACAAACAAACACAGAGGCTCGTCTTCAGTGTTAGATACAAAACGGTAACAACCTGACAGGTGATGCTGCTCAAAACCACTTTCATCACATCTGTGAGTTTTTTCATTCATTAAGATCGATGTGATGTGCTTACAATGCAGTTAAACAAACAAACAAACAAACAAAAACAACCCAAATAAACAGTCAAAAGTTTGAAAAAGAGCAGAAACATATCAACGTGAAGAATTCATGTCATGAAGGGATTCACACCATCATTAACAAGCTGGAGGTCAGTCACCTGCAGAAAGCTGAATAAAGACTAAAGAAAACTGAACCTGATGTCGGCCAATGCTACAAATCTCAATGCTGTCACTGTGGTGTACCCATGATTTGTCCAAGAGATCATTTTATTCTATATTTGTGGATAGAAAGCAGTATGGTTACAACAGCTTACTGCATGACAGCATTGATAAACTCGGCTTTAGCTGATGAAGCAGAAACACAGATGAAGCTCATGTTTCTATTTTTCTGACAGTATTTGAGATCTGTGTTATTCTAGATGGAGCTTGTTTGTCAGACTTCACACAGTTTCATCTGAGGAGAGAGAGTATCCTCGCTCCTTCACCAGTTTCAGACTGACATATAAAATCTGTGACACATACGTTATTATTATTATTATTATTATTATTAGTATGGTAAATAAAGAAAGGTAAAACACTTGATTTGTCTAGCTAACTAAAAGACCTGCTGACATTTCCAGTTCACTGCTTGTGCCATGTCTGTTATTTAAATTGAACATTTGCTGGATTTGAATGAAATGTCATGACTCTGGTAAACCACACACAGAGGTACTAATCCAGTCCTGCCCACAAAAATTAAAATTTTCTAAAAGAATAGAAAAAAACTTGCTCGTCAAAATGATCTCATTGTTTAATATGATCCTCTTTATGTGGAAACCACCACATAATGAGTGGATTCATTAGAATATAATATTTCCTATGTTAGATATATTATCTTGTTTGCTGTATTAGATTTTGTCTGCACTCAGTGTCTGATCTATGAGCAGCAGCAGAAACACCTGCAGCTAACAGAAGCTCACATTCAGCTTCGTGTTCTCCTCCTTTTCCCTCTCTTGTTGAAGCCTGTGCTGCGTAGTTCATACTGACTGACACAAAACAAAGAAAGTCTGGTTTTCTCCGCCTCTTTGAAGTTTGAGAGAAGCTGACTAAAGACAAAGAGACTTTCTCACCTAAGAAAGTGGCGTTCAAATAAAACAACTGATTTCTCCAAAACAAACAAAGCTGGTTCTGGTTTTCTGAAATGTGAGCCTCCAAGAGAATCAGAACTCAGTACAAACAAAAGCTTTTGTTGGAGAGCTTCTGAAACTCTTAAACCTTCATGTGAGCTATTGATGTACTGGTTTATTTGTTCATATAAATATTCACATTTTTAACGATCTCCAATAATATGTATGGTGTCATACAGTGTATTTCAAAGACAGTGTGTGAATGTTGTATCAGTCTACTGTAATATTCTAGTATGGTGCAGTAATCAGCAGTGAGGAAACAGGGAGCAGACTTACCATAGTGCCCACACTGTATGTGGCTGCAGGACCAATGGTGTGGTGATAGGGGTCTGCGGTTGCATAGACTCTGCCGTAACTACATAAAAGGAAGTAGGAAGAATCAGCTTTTATTAAAATGCAGTATAAATGTACAGTTGCTTAAGCAACTGCTGCAAAACAAAGACTATAAACATATTTGAAAGATGGAAGGTGAAAAATGAAAGTTTGATATTAACAGTATTAGCTGGGACTCTATCCTATCTCTCATGCCCGCCACCACCTGGGACGTGCTTTGTTTGCTTGTTATTCTCCCTCATCTGTCAAAGTGTTGCTCTGATGCACTTGGTTTGTTAAAATGTGACAGGAAAAGTATCTGAGCTCAAAGACACAAGCCTCAGTATAGAACGGCGTGCACGACAGTCATAGACTGAAGCACTGCATGTGTGTGCTGATTAAAGTACTCAAAGAAAAATGCTTATAAATACCCGTCTATTTACAACGGCAATAATAAGGAATGGGTTGCAGCTTTCACTTAGCTGCATTAAGGCAGTGCTGAATCGACTCGCCGGGCCAGGTGAAACCTGGAGTTCCAACTCTCACTGGTGTTATATTGTGTACCAGTCTTTTCTGATTGGGAATTCAGTCAGAAATATTGTTAGCATTCTCAGCTTCAACTATCAAAGAGTAATTAATAATATATTATCATATCTTGGAGCCACTTATTTTAACTGAGATCTATAATCATTTTCACTAATCAATCACACTAAAGGCTGGCAGGCCATGTAATGAAAATTATGCTTCTCTCAAAACTGATGTTTTAAACAGGAGGGCAGCATTGGATTTGTTTGATCTCCAGCATGAACGGGAAGAAAGGCTACAGAAACATGTCTGTGTGGGTTCTCAGTCATCAAGGTCATCTAATCTACAGAGCTTGAACATACCAACTGGATTTCTTTCACCTCTCATCCAAGAGGCTTCTTCATTTCTAAAAACCAGGTATGTAACCCCAGGTGAAGGTTAAGTCAGGTAAGTCATCACATGAGCCAATGAAAAGAAGGTGTGGGTATATTACCATTACTGAGAGTTACAGTTGAAACCATTGTGAAACCTTGCCCCACCCAATCATGTGAACTGAGGTCTGGTTGTAGGCGCCAAATGCCTGAGAAGGGATCTTTAGACTGTGTTGACACTGCACCACACGTGGCTGATAGATGGTGCTGTAGGCCACCCCTTCTGTTCAAAGATGGGCGTTCATAGCAGACATGGATCTTTTACTCCTCTTTCAAACCTTCTTGCATCCTTCATCTCTGAAAGAGTGACTTTTGACCTTTGATTTTTCTGAGCACTTCTTGATGCACTGCACAGCAAACACTGTGTGGCTTAGATGATTTTGGCGGTTTTGGTTGAGGGTGTGGCTTAGTCTGAGGTGCACTGGGATGCTCAAATTCTCCTGAGTTTCTCTGACAAAGCAGTTACACAAGGAATGATGATGTTGTTCAGTTTGTCATTTCTCCCTGGTTGGTGTTTCTTTTACATCAGGGATGCAAATCTTTAGGTGACGGCCAAGCAGAAACCAATCAGAATCAGAATCAGAATACTTTATTAATCCTGAAGAAAATTATGGGTTACAGCAGGCAGCACGCTACGGCGCAAGCACACTTTCAAAGGAACCTTCTGACCAAACTTTACACAAATATCACATTGGAAAGACAAGTCAGAGAAGGTAGGCTGATAGGAAAAAACAACGAAAATACATAACATGAGGTGAGAGGAGGAGAAAAAAACTCCACTCAGACTGAGCTCGTACTGGGAGAACAGAAAAAACACCCCAGCACAAAAAGCACATGACTGTCAATACACCACAGAAACACAAGACAAGCAACAGGGGCGGGTAAAGGTGAGAGAGAGCCGGTGTAGACAAGGCATCCGGTCCTGCAGCATGTCTGCGCTGGTCCA
This sequence comes from Maylandia zebra, assembly GCF_041146795.1. Classification (NCBI taxonomy): domain Eukaryota; kingdom Metazoa; phylum Chordata; class Actinopteri; order Cichliformes; family Cichlidae; genus Maylandia; species Maylandia zebra. The sequence continues at coordinate 1,047,514 of NC_135174.1, read as the reverse complement.
GTCGACCGCCATCTGCCGCGGGAGGGGACAGGCATAGAAGGCGTTTGGAAAGGGAGGGGGATGAGTGTGTATCAGTGTATGTGTTCAGTTCAGCTGAGACAGTGTCCTTCACCCTGCCGGGCTAAGTAAACAGTCTTCCAGCCAACCCAGGTGGCCTTGCATGGGGGAGGAACAGTCTAAGCACAGTCGTTATCAGGGTGTTGTTGTTCAGCTCCAGCCTTGAGACCACAGCTGGCGCTGAAGTGGTAGCTGCATGAAGTGATGATGGTTTTTACTTTAGTGCGAACAACTCATGTGAATTTCAAAGCTGTTGTTCGACACTGGTCTCTCAATCTGCCGTTGGAGAGCCGCGAGCTTCTCCACGATGTTATCCAATTTTCACTCAGCGGTCTTATTCTGAGTGTTCACGGCAGCCTCGAGCTTCTCCAAGATCTTATCCGTGCTGCGTTCAATGAGCCCATTCTGAGAACTCACGCCTCGTCCTATCGTTTCAATCCCAGCGGGCAGCCTTGTGGGGGTAGGAACAGCCGATTCCGCTTTCTTTAATCTTTGATAAGCCAGGGCCAAGCCAGCTCCGATCAGCAAGAACCCTGTTATCATGGTTCCGAACAGGTAGATATCTTCAATGTCCTTGATCGACATTTTTTATTGTTTTATGTAAAGCACTTTGGTATGCCCAAGGCTTTTAAATGTGCTCTATAAATAAAGATTGTTGTTGTTGTTGTTGACAGTCCCGCCAGGCACACGACCCTCCAGTTCGTCCACCCGTCCATCGTGTATCCGGCAGGGAAAGTCCCTCCAGGACAGTCAGGCTACCCCGATCCCCGGCTTCTCGTTGAGAAGCTGGTGTCAATTGCATTCAGGGACCAGTTGATCAAATCCATAATTCCTCTTTTAGGTTTTAGAGAACAGACTGTGAGAGAGTGTTCCAGGGAAAAGTAAAAAATAGACTAGACTAGACAAGAACACAAGAAGCTAAGCAGGGAAGATAAGGAAAGGGAGAAGAGAAAAGTGTGACCGCCTTCGCCAAGAGCCAGAAGTTGAAGGTCATAATTCTCTCTGTGAGGGAGAAGGTTTTAAGGATGGGGCTGAAGGTAACCCCCCCCAAGATGGGTATGTTGCAGGTTAGTGTTAAAATTTCCACAACAAGGGCCTTGATCACCCCACATCTGTGTTCCAGATGGTGGTGGGAGTCAAACAACAGGTACTGGTCTGTGTGTGGGTTTCCAGTAAACTTCAATGCTGAGGTTTCCATCCTCAGTGCACACAGCACAGTCCAGAAACAGCAAACTTTTATCCTTTGTATCTTCCTTGGTGAACTGTATGTTTCTATCCACTGAGCTAACATGTTTGGTGAAAGGTTTTGATTCAGACTAAGGTGGCATCCACATATCTGTACCAGTGGCTGCGTGTTATCCTTTGGACAAAGCCAAGAGCTTTAGTTTCCATTTCCTCCATGTAAAGGTCGGCTGTAGAAACCATCGTTTCATTTAGAATATGTGGGATTGTGACTAATGGTTGATGATAAGTTTTGATTTAGATCTGCTTTCCACAGATATAATCATTGAATTTGGAACATGCAAAGACAACAGGAAGAAGCTCTTTCTTGATCCATGGATCTCAGTCTGTGTACAAGAGGAGCAGGCGGTCGGAGCACCTGAAGGCACACAATTCAATTCAATTCAATTTTATTTATATAGCGCCAAATCACAACAAAAGTCGCCTCAAGGCGCTTCATAAAGCTCCAAGCCGGTACTGTGAGGCGTCACACGTACAGTAAGTGTGATGGGTTTCTGCACATCATAGTAGCTGAGAGTGGCTGGACTGGCTCTTTGTTAAAGCATTGAATGCATCTTGATGCTGCTTTAGCCAGCACCACTGAATGTCTTTGTGTGTTAGCTCATGAAATGGGGCTGAGAGGTCACTCTGGGAAAGAACTTTCCTAAAAAGTTGATCATCCCCAAGAAGCACCGGAGGGCTGTGACATTTTCTGGTATGAAAATCTCATTAATTGCTTTGGTCTTAGCTGGATCAGGCTTGAGGCCCTTGCTTGTGAATACATGGCCAACATAACAGACTTCCTCAAGTTGGAATTTGGACTTCAGGGCGTTCAGTCTCAGTTGGACTTCCCTCACATGCTCGAGTTCCTTTCTGAGATACTGTTCATGCTTTCATATCTCTTCCACCAATGATTATGTCGTTGACCCATTTCACTACAAAGAATTACAGCGGGTATTCCTTGCCTGCAGAGTGGGTCAAAGTGTAGCTGTGCCAGCTGTTTGAATTTCCTCACCTCCATATGCCACCAGTTTGGTTTTCTGAGTCTTCTGTTTTGTTTCAGTCGGCGGGCATGACATTACATTTGACGGCAGCTCTATTGGTTTTTCATTGATATGCACAGTGGTGAATACGTCATTCCTATGCAGAAAACAGGGATTCCCAGTGTCTATATTGACCCCATTCACAAAGAACATTTCTTCATCACTGCTGGGCGCTTGCATCTCAACGCCACCTCCACAGTTGTTGCAGTTAGTTATTGCATGTGCAGGACTCTGTTCTGATCGTGTCGCACTTATCTTGTGATGAAACTATCCACCTTTGCTGTCGTTTGGGGCTGCTATTCGAATATTTAGCTCATTTCAATTGCTTTGCTTAAGGTTAAGTCACTGTCATGCAGTAGTTGCTTTCTCATGCTGCCATGAATATATCGTATTCTTGCTCGTACACGGGCGACTTCTTGGCAATGTTTCCATTAAACATCAATGATTCTGGTCTACAGAATCCTTCCACATGGTCATTGATGTTTAATAGCCTTTGCTACGATAGCTGAACAACGTTAGCTGCTTGCTTGCTATGTCTTTAAAGGGCTGAGAAAACGTTTAGCTTACCGCTTTGTTGGCAGCTTTTTAGCACATGACCAAACCACAACTTCTGACATCATGTTTGATGTTTAGTAAAAACGCTGGGTTTATGATTGCTTATAAGCTTTTACTGTGTATGACAGTGGCGACATTACGTGCAAGCAGCTCGACTCCAGGGGTGGGAACCCGGTCCTGTGATAGACATTCCCACTGCATGCACAGTGCACTATTCACGTCGAACAGGTATGGAAACCCTCATTATTAAACAACACTAGTCACGTTCTACAGGAATCATCAAACCTGAGGAAAAACACAGGATCCTGAACTCTAAGACATTAGGAGTAATCTAATTTTCAGTTCAGTTCAGTTTTATTTATACAGTGCCAAATCACAACAACAGTTCCCGAGACACACTTTATGTTGTAGGTAAAGATCCCACAATAATAAACAAATAAGCACGGTATATGAGATTTCAGAAAGTCTTGAAAATTGTGAGCCAAAAGCCAGTCCAAGTCCAGACCTTGGACCATTTGGTGTTGTCTCTGGCAGGACCTTAAGAGATCTGTGCTCGCAAGCAATGTTGTAAAAGAGAGATAAAGGCATCCAGAAAACCATAACCATAGAAGAAGAAACATGGCCTATGCTTAGTTTTTCACAGGGCTCCATAGAATTGACCCACTGGTGTCAAGACAACCATCTCACCCTCAACGTCGCAAAGACAAAGGAGTTGATAGTGGACTTCCGGAGGTGCAGAGAAGTACACACCCCCATCACCATCAACGGCGCTGCTGTGGAGAGAGTGAGCAGCTTCCGGTTCCTTGGCGTACACCTGGCTGAGGATCTTACGTGGTCAGTACATACAAACAAAACAGTGAAGAAGGCGCAGCAGCGCCTCTTCTTTCTCAGGAGACTGAAAAGATTCGGCATGAACCCCCGCATCCTCAGGACCTTCTATCACTGTGCCATTGAGAGCATCCTCACTGGATGCATCACCACCTGGTATGGCAACAGCACCGCCTACAACTGCAAAGCTCTCCAGCGAGTAGTGCGGTGCTCTGAACGGATAATTGGAGGTGAGCTTCCCTCCCTCCAAGACATCTACAGGAAGCGGTGCCTGAGGAAAGCGGGGAGGATCATCAAGGACTCCAGTCACCCCAGCCATAAACTGTTCAGACTGCTTCCATCAGGAAGGAGGTTCTGCAGCATCCGGTCCCGTACCAGCAGACTGAGAGACAGCTTCTTCCACCAGGCCATCAGACTGCTGAACACGTCATAGACACCTCAGCTTCACTACTGGAACTTTAACATTATGCACTCCATACTGTACAGTAATGCCACTGTTTTGCACATGTCTCAACTCTGTATATTTTTATATATTTTATTTATTGTTTACTCTATTTAATCTGTAAAATATGTGTATATATATACACACACACACACACACACACAGAAAAATATTTAGTATACACATCCAGAAAATTTTTTTTGCATATACTATTATATATTACATATATTTATTAGTTTCAGATGTAGCCATTCTTGTATTTTGCTTGTTTACATTATTGTATTTTGCACAACTCTGTTGCTTGTGAAGCTCGCACACAAGAATTTCACTCACATGTGCTGTACCAATGTACCTGCACATGTGATGTGACAATAAAAGTGATTTGATTTGATTTGAATTGTATGAAAATGTTCTTTTTCATATGAGCATACAGATGATGGTATGAAAGCATACCAGATAAAGTAAGAAACAGGATAAGATGATGCGACCAGTTTTGTTCTGTGAGAACGTTTTTTCAAGAAGGCTTCAGACATGGAAGAGAAAATATCGTACCTGTCACTATAAGCAGCTGCAGCAGTACCAGCTGGCTGTGCATATCTGTAGGCTGCATATCCTCCCTGAAGAGAAACAGAACAATTTCAAATCGCTCTCATTACAGATTAGAAGAGATTATCTTCAAAATTCAACATCAAATCCAGACTACTGTCTTGGCCAGTTGGTCATTATTAGAAGAAATGCTTAAAAATCAATCTTGCAACTACACAGAAATGAAATATAAATGCATATCATTGGGCTTTGACTTACATATATTTCTGCCCCATAAAATCCATCCTGGTAGACCACACTGTTGACATAGAATATCAAATATTAAGCATATATTTAACATTGAAATATACAGAACTGACAGGGTGACGGGTTTTCATACTGAAAAATGTCCTAACTAAATGACATCATAGATGATCTGACAACATCTGGTAAACTGACATTAAAGGTAATTAGATTTCCTGATATTCTCCTCGAGCAAACAATACCTGCAAGGACTTCATTAGGATGACCGTACAGGACACGACCGCCTGTTGGGCTCTAAACAGCCTCATTTTGGTGGCATGGGCTTACAAAGAGCCTTCTTTTGAGATTCCACTTTCTGATTGCTTCACATAACTTGTGCAGATATTCATCCTCTGAAAATCACATTACAGTACATCCCAAAGTTGATTACTGGATTCAAATAGGATGGAAGCCAATGAAGTCCATTGAACTTGTCAAATATGCATTGTTGTGATTAAACTTTGATGAAGAGATGTATGCACATCATCAACAACAATCACAGGGTTTGGATTAACTGAAGGCTGAAGTAATAAATGCATGAACTAGTTTTTCAGCGTCACTCAGAGGCAGGATATTTCTAAGTTAAGAGATGTTGCACAAATGGAAGAAAGCAGTCTTACATAAAGACCATCCTGGTCTTTATGTCTTTAAGACATTGTGCAGTGCAGCACAAGCAACACATCCTGGCCCCACAGATGTAGAAAGGGCACCCAGAGAGAAGGGCCCAGAACGCAGCACAAACCAGGCACCTTGGCCCACCCCCTAAGGCGCAAGAGGACCAGCCGCAAAAGGTGCCAACCTGAAGGCAGGGAGGACACCCCAGGACCGCAGCAGCCAGCACGATGCATGGAAAAGAGAAAAGAAGGAAAAGAGAAGGAGCCAGAGAGCCAACTTGGAAAGAACTGGCAGGATCTCTCTAGATCAACACATGAAGAAGAGTCCCCTTATCTCAACATAGCAAACAACATAGGTCCCACCCCAACATAGCATACCACCCCCCACAGAGATGCCAAGGATAGCAAACCGGGCCACACACAGCAAACCTTCTGGCCACCATGGACACCATGTGTCATCCTGAAGGAGTGGATTACCTGTAGAACCTCTACATGGTCCAGGTATCGCCTTATGCTCCCAGTATCGACACTGACCGAGCCAAATACAAACTAGTAAAAAACTGAAACGATGAGAAAGGAACAAATATCGAGGGCCTGCACCTGTAAAACCACTCCTGTTTGGGGATTAACAACCCACACTGGCAGAACTGACTCTGATTAAAACTACAATTTTTGGAGCAGTGCATGTACCACACAGGTTAAATTATTTATTCAGTGGATATGACCAGCCTGCACCATTCCTCTCCTGCTGCCTTCTTGACCTTTATTTCTTCTTATGACTCCTTTATTTTACACTATTAATTTATTATTTTTCTTCTTCAGTGCCTTCATGTCCTGAAACACACACAAAAACAGTCTAGCAATGTCCTGCTCTATTAGAAGGTGTTTTTGTTTTCCACTCCCTGTTATCACATCAATGTCTTTGTATGTTAGCAAAAACTCACGTTCCATAGGTGGGGATAGGTGGAGGTGGAGGTGCAGCACGGAACGTGTTGTAGATGGCGCGGCCCCTGCCTCTCAAATGAGCCCCTCTATAGGCAACAGCTGCTCCTGCACTGGGGTATGGAAAACCTGCCACTGACAAAGATACATAAAATCATAGACTCAGTCGGCTTCACTGAACACACAACCACTTTATTACATCCTGGATCTTGATCTGAAATATGGCATACAATTTGAACATCTTACAGTATTCCCTGAAAACCTTTTGTCGGATCAATAACATTTAAATTTAGCATAAAGGGGTACACAGTGAGGAATAAATGTCATTACTGAAGATGTCTTTTGGAAAAGTGCTGTAACGGATTTTAAGGGTGTAATTCCTCTGCTGTTAACTTCTTCAAGGCCACGTGCCAACACAGTACAGAGCAGCTACTAATCTACTTCCAGAAAGGTTGAATATCTCTATAATAGTTTTGCTTCCTCACTGTGTACGGCCCTGGACTTTGGCTCCTCTGCAGAAGAAAGCAAGAAATCAGAAATGCTTGTGTCCCCGGTAAAACTCACAAACACAGAACTTAAAGAGGAAATTGAATCTCACTAATTTAAAAGATGTTTATTTAGCCTAGAGAAAGAGTTTGCTGTTCTATAAAAAGCTTTTCATAAAGCTAACACATCTTACTATTCAGCCTTAACTGGAGAAAATAAGAACAAAGACTTAGAGGTCGGTTTAACCAAGTATTCCTTTAACCTTAAGTAGTAAAGACTTTCTGAACTACTTAAAAAATGAAGTTTTAACCATTAAAGAAAACTTTACTTATAAGAATCTCAAAGATGTATCATTACATAAAGCTAGTTTTAGTACTTTTGACATTTACTTTGACCCTCTCTGTGTCCATCAGACCTTATTTCTCAGACACTGTTCCGAGAAGTCCTACGATTTGTTAATGCTTTACTCTATATCTGCTAGTGGACTATGCACAACAAGCCAACCTTCCTTTTAGCTGGAAAATTCTCTGGTTAGAGTAGATGTAAAACAGCTGGCTGATCATCTGCAGATGTGTGTTTGTGAGGAGCGCTCACACTGCAAGGAGAAAAGGAGAGATGTAACATTTTCTACAGCTGCTTCACTACCACTTTATTTATTTAACTCTTTTTCTCCAATTGATCTTTCTGAGTTAACTTCACCAATTACTTCCTCCAAACCATCAACGTGACTTTTAGACCCCATTCCTACAAAGAGATCTGCTTCAATCTTAAACATTCAGTCCCTATTAATTGCCTACATACCACAGGCCTTTAAGGTGGCAGAAGATAAAGCGTTACTTAAAACTAAGGTTATTGTACTCGGCTCTAAAAATACTAGAAATGCAGTTTTTAACCAGACTCTTCCTCTGGATGGCATTACCTTGGTCTCCAGTAACACTGTGAGGAACCTTGGAGTCATTTTTGACCAGGACATGTCCTTCAACGCACATATTAAACAAATATGTAAGACTGCTTTCTTCCATGTGCGCAACATCTCTAAAGTTAGAAATATCCTGTCTCAGAGTGACGCTAGTTCATGCATTTATTACTTCCAGGCTGGACGACTGTAATTCATTATTATCAGGAAGTCCTAAAAACTCCCTGAAAAGCCTTCAGCTGATCCAAAATGCTGCAGCAAGAGTCCTGACAGGGACTAGAAAGAGAGAGCAGGTTTCTCCTGTTTTGGCTTCCTGTTAAATCCAGAACTCAAAATCCTGCTCCTCACATACAAGGTCTTAAATAATCAGGCCCCATCTTATCTTAATGACCTTGTAGTACCATATCACCCTATTAGAGCACTTCGCTCTCGCTCTGCAGGCCTACTTGTTGTTCCTAGAGTATTTAAAAGTAGAATGGGAGGCAGAGCCTTCAGTTTTCAGGCCCCTCTTCTGTGGAACCAGCTTCCAGTTTGGATTCAGGAGACAGACACTATCTCTACTTTCAAGATTAGGCTTCAAACTTTCCTTTTTGCTAAAGCATATAGTTAGGGCTGGACCAGGTGACCCTAAATCCTCCTTTAGTTATGCTGCAATAGATGTAGGCTGCCGGGGGATTCCCATGATGCATTGAGTTTTTCCTTTCCAGTCACCTTTCTCACTCACTATGTGTTAACAGACCTCTCTGCATTGAATCATATCTGTTATTAACCTCTGTCTCTCTTCCACAGCATGTCTTTATCCTGTCTTCCTTCTCCCACCCCAACAGGTTGCAGCAGATGATGCAAGATGTGAGTGGAGGTTGAAGGGCTTTTAAAAACTGCATTTTAGGTGGTATATTTGATGTCGTAAGCCCCGCCTCAGTACAAAGATGGTCGTTCACAGTGTATATAGATGCTTCTTTCACTCCATTTTCAAACCACCTTTAGATGCAGATGTACAGCCAAGTCTTGTCCTGATGAGGTGGCTCTTCGATGTTGTGCCATGTGTTTATGGAGTGGCTGTTTGGTTTCTCCAATGTGGAGGTGTAAGCACTCGTCAGTGCACTGCACCACATGCACTTTGTTGCTAAGTTTGTGTTTGAGAGTTTTGTCTTTTTATCTGAGGGTGTAGCTAGGTCTGAAGTGCACTGAGATGTTGTGCTTGGAGAAGACTCTCCTGATGCTTTTCTTTCCAAGATCCTTAGATTACAAATGTGAAGGAGTTCAAGATTGAGAGGATGTCTGTTTTGGGGATTCTCTTTTACAAAGTGCTAAAATATGTGTTAGGAAAGGGAAAGGGCCGAGGAAGTGACAATTCTGTAAGCCAGTGGATCTTTGTGTTTCCCACTTTCCCTTTAATATTAGTTCCCCTTTTGCCTTTTGTTTTATTTTTAATGTATTACAAAAACATCTGCAGAATCCATCAACTAAAGCACAAAGTGATTGTTTTTTTTATAAAAAGGTAAAGGATTGGACATGTGGGACAAATGTTATTAAAATTAATAAATAAAAGAAGCAGTGTGTGTAGTCCAGCAGAGTTAAGCACACACAGGCCCTTCAGCATACTCCATCATTTATCTGTGAGACCACAAGATGTCAGTGCAAACACACGGGATGCATTTATGGCTGCCACTATGACAACCCTTCATACAGTGCTAGTCCATGATATATCTAACTGACATAAGCATAAATAGATACATAAAGTTGGAGAGTCTTGTCTAACCTTTTGGGCCAAAGGTGGAACAATTCATGGCTGAGACAAGAGTACTTAGAGTTTCTCTCTCTAAACTGAATTTATATGGAGAGCCATAAACTTTTTCTCAAAGTAATCTGGTAATTTACTGTACATAACATTAATGCAATTATCTTAACTTAGTCACAAATGTTACCCAACAGGTAGACAAATATAGTCTTGAACCAGGTAAGGTGGTGTGCAGTAAAGCTGAATTCAAACCTCGTGGTGTGCATCCGTAGGAGGGACCGCTTTGCTTTTAAACGGGGTTAATGCTTTCTGTAATTCTTCTGTGTTCTGTGGTTTCATTTCTTCTAGGCATTCATGTTGTATCCCTCACACACATATGAACTCAAGTGAGATCCCATTCATAAGCCACAGGGTTTGCTATGATGTGGACCACCCTCTGGAGCTATGACAGCTTCAACTCTTCTATGAAAAGAGTCGAGACTGTGTTTATGGGAATTTCTAATCATTTTTCCAGAAGCGCATTTCTGAGGTCAGACAGTGACGGTGGAGACGACGACCTTCATGCCAAAGGTCTATTAGGTTGTCCGGGTCAGTCAAGTTCTTCCATACTAAACTTGATCATCCATGTCTCTATGGATGTTTTGTGTGCAGTCATGTTGGAAAAGGCCTAACACAACCTTATAAAAACAGTACCTTTGCATCATGACTGAAACTGGCACCACTGACTAACAAAGGGCCGTGAGGTCGGTTTCAGTTAGTCTTCAAGAAACTGAAGTACAGCTCCTTTTAGAAACTGGCCTGCTTTTAGATTTGGTGTCAGAGCTCTCTGGGAGCAGTTTTTGAAAAGCTTCTCTTTTAACCACTTCTCTTCGGCTGCAGTAACATCCTCCAGCTTATCTAAGAGACACCAAAAACCTTGCTGTTAGGCTCAGTTCTCTCTTCACCATGACAGACTGGTGCTCTGTGTCCACTGACCTAATTTTATCAATTTAAACGTTCTGTCATTGCTGGATGTCGTCACTAAGAGTGTTTGCATCTATGTTACTGTCCCAGAGACACAGTCAGTGTCTCTGGGACATCATATTTAGCATTTCCATTATTTCAGCCTCTTCTTTGGACTGCAGACTATTATTTAATTCTCTATTCAGACTTTCTCCTTATTTCTTGTCTTAAAGGTGCAACATAGTCAACACTCTCTGTGCTTCACCTGGAGGAAAACATGTTTCCTTATATAGAGAAAAGGGTGGTGTAATATGCAGATTATATGGAGCTTCAAAACGATTGTTGGCTGTGAATTATCTCGACTTACTAACATACACAGGGTATACAAACACGACTGGTACACATGTTTGTCTGCTCTTCTGTATGCCAAAGTATTATAGAGCAGTGATGTCAAAGTCGTTTACATTGTGGGCCACATACAGCCCACTTTAGTGTAAAGATTTAATTCAGTTTAAGGAAAATATGCTGCTGTAGTAAATGCAGGAAATCTGTCAACACAAATAAATAAATATAAAATTACAGAAAACGTTCTGGTAGTTCACTCCCCATTAAAAGTCCTTCACCCCCTATAACGGTAAAACAAACTAGAAGCTTCTGTGGCAGATAGGAATGTTTCCATTTTTACACTATGTTAGACCATTGCTGTTGTTTAGTTTTTATTTAATGATGTGATATGTAATACATGCAATGGTGGAGGTCTTTATCAACAGGAAATGTTGTAAAATTCACTTAAAATGTCTCTGCCGGGCCGATTCTGGGCCCCAGGCCTTGTGTTTGACACACCTGTTCTAGTCAAATGTGCGGACACCTGTCTGCAGCCCTTTATTTTAAGCCTATATAGTAAATAAATATATGAGTTGTAAAAGCATCCTCCTGGTCTCAGGCGTTGCTTCATAATGTTGGTCCATGTTTATTATTAAATGCTTTCTGCTTCAGTGTTGCCCTTAAGCTTTATAATTATTACTAGTTTGAATTTCCATCACCCCCAACTAGTCACAGCAGATGGCTGCACCTCCTCGAGCCTGGTTCTGCTGGAGGTTCTTCCCATGCTTGCTCACAGGAGGTCGTTCGATTGTTGGGGTTTTCTCTCTGTTGTTGTAGTTTCTTTATCTTATGATATAAAGCACCTCGAGGTGACTGTTGTTGTCATTTGATTCAAATCAGTTTTATATAAATAAAATTGACCTGAGTTGCATTGAATGTTTGGTTCCAGATGGATGTTTGAGTACCTGCCTGTGTGTTATTAGATTTGTAGATTTGTCAACAGAAGATTTAAATTTCACTTCACCAACTATGCACCCAGGAGGGAGACTTCAAAGAAGTTTAAGAGGACAGAAGGTGTTGGATCTGTGTCCATGTTTGCAGTAGACTAGAATTAAGCTTCACTCTGGTTTCGTTGAGTTTTGGGCTCCTCTCTCTATGTCATGATTATTCGAGCACAGACTGCTAGTTTTGTATTTCCCAGTGTTTTTGTTTTTCTCTTGAGGTTATTCTTTCTTTTCCCAGACTTCCCTTTTTGACATTTTTTGTGACTTTGTGGTCTCTGCAGTTCGTAGGTATCTTCTGAGTCATTTCCTGTTTTACTTTGACAGTCGTCTCTTGTGTCTTGCTTTGAATTTTGCTTCCCCCAGTGATAGTTTCGATTCTCTACACATGTGCTGCGTTCTCCCATTCTGAATTCAGCCTGGATCCACTTCAGAACTAAAACCTACCTAACATACCTGTTAGACAGCTGTTAACTCAAAATGTTTATTATTTTTATTATTATTGTTGTTGTTTTACCAGGTTGTTATTTTTATCACTTGTGCATTTAGTCTATAGGTCTTTACCAGGTAGATGAACTGCAAATTTGGACATTTCCTTGATGGTTAGATTTTTCAGTCCTGGAAATTCTCACTGAAAAAAACAAATATATAAAAAATATCCTGTAATTGTTATTAGAGGAGATCTGATCTTTTTGTCCTTCTTCTGCTTATAGCTGCTTCAACTAGGGGCTGTGGTAGCAGCATCATCTGCCTTCATCTCTACCTCACTCTAGTGCAAGCATGCACGCCCTCCTTCACTACATCCATGAACCTTTTCAGTGACCATTCTCTTTGCTTCCTGACCGGCAGCATTTAAACTCCCCACTCCTGCCCATCGTTGTCCCATTGCCTCTAAACAGACAGAGGTGGGAGGTGGCCTTTCTCTAAATTTATTTAGCAGAACAAAATGCAAATGTGTTCTGTTGATGAATGCATTTTACACAAAGATCAATTTAGACTTAAAAAACGAGTGCAGATCTGCAGAGCAATCTCTGCATAAACACTAGGGCTGCAACGATTCATCATGTATCCTGAAAAACTCGATTATAAAAAATCCCACATTTTTTTGCTGTGATGCTTCCTTTTTACACACGGCTCTGTAGTGCCGAGTGTTCACCACGTAAATTCGAGAATTTCTCTCACATTTGCAACTGACAACAGACTTGCAATAGAAACACAACTATGAATAAAAAGCATGCCAACATTAAGCTCATGTGGCCACAAGTTTTTTCAAAGAAAAGAGGTGGAGCCGTTACCGCGATGATCACATCATGTAAAGTGAAAGAAAACGTATTTCTATTCAATTTTTATTTATACAGCACCAAATCACAACAACAGTCGCCTCAAGGCACTTTATATTGTACAGTAGACCCTACAATAATACAGAGAAAAACCCAACAATCATGTGACCCCCTATGAACAAGCACTTTGGCGACAGTGGGAAGGAAAAATTCCCTTTTAACAGGAAGAAACCAGAACCAGGCTCAGGGAGGGGCGGGGCCATCTGCTGCGATCTACTGTAAAGACCTGCATTTTTTTCCTGTTTTGAATATTTATTATTCTCATTAATAATAATTTGTCATCTGATTTCTCAATCGAAAAATTAATAGAACACTCAATAGTTACTAAATGTATCGATAGTTGCAGCCCTAGGAAACACACAGTGAGGAGCACCTCCAATTTTGCTGTACATGGATAATAATAAAACTATTCTATTCTACTCTTTTATCACTTTAGAATTTCTTTTTTTAAATTTATCAAATGCCAGACAGTCATAAAGCACATAGGTACAGGTAGAAATGATAGTCTCTTCTTTTTCGTTTTTATAACATTCAATAAACATAAATAACATAGATGGCATGAATACCCCCCCACTCCCTCCCAATAATTTGAAGGTAAATATGTTACAGAAAGATGGATTAACCCATGCCTATTCAACTACGAAGTTAGTTGGGCCAGATTTTCAAACCGAGGAATTTATCTGGGCCAGATATTTTTTTTGAAGCCAGTAAGCAGCAGATCATGATCAATTTCAAACCCACACAACTGTACTGAAAAACAAGTTTTTTTTTTTATTCCTTTCCCCCTATAAATCTGGTGGTGACCTCTCACAAATGCACACCAAAAGGTCTATTTAAAAAAAAGGGAGCTATAACTAAACTATTTTTTGCACATTTGAAATAATAATAATAATAATAACAAAAAAACATTTTGATAATTCCCTTTCAAATTAAAATAAATATTTCGCTGACCACTCACTTTTCCTGCCATGGATGGAGCCCCATCGTTCACAAGTATACAGACACGCTTCATATCCAGACCATTTTCCTCAAAAAGAGCTTAAATCTTCTCAAACATTATTTCGCCAGCTGTTTGTCCCTCTAACGGTAGTAAACCGAGCAATTTCCCATCCAAAAAACGGACATATACGCACAACTGTGCATTATCAGTTCTGTCTGTGATCTCCTGCTATAGACATTACATCAGTTTTCTTCAGGTCATCTAACAGCATTTCAAACTCGTCTGACGCCAGAACTTCAACTCTACGAATATTTGAACTGTCCTACAGGGGTACGTTTTTAATAGCAGATGTCACACTCACTTTTCACTGCATCCACCACGGCCAGCATGCAGTATTTCATTGTTTCAGAATCTGTGAAAGGCCTTTTCTTCTTCGCCAAGAAGCAAACACGAAGGGAAGATGCTGCAGCTCTCTCTTGGGCTGTACAGGACCCTCACCATGGTAGTACAACTCCGGTTGTAAGATTATTAAACTCGGTAAAATGAATAAGTATTTGTCAGTCCGGGCAGGGTTAAACCGACAGTTTTCATTGTCAATTTTGCGCTTTTGAAGTGAGAAAGACATGCTGTTGTCGCATCATATATTACGATGATTGTTTAATATGTTTACATCACGGTGCATTGTGGGTTAAATATTGCTAGGCTACTAGGAGTGTTGCATTCACAGTCTACACTACGCTGTAGGAATTTTTAATTTTTTTAAAATTAATTAATGAATTCATTTTTTGCGTTTTCTCTGTGTTTCTGCCAGGACCACAGGCAGGGCCACTCGCAGGTTGCTTCTGGGCCGCATTTGGCCCGCGGGCCGCCATTTGAATAGGCTTGGATTAACCCATACAAAAAAAGAGAAAAAAACCGAAAACCCCCCAAAACAAACAAAAACCAAAGAAAAAACCAAAAAAAAAAATCAACAATAAAGTGCTAGCGCTCATCCTTGTAGATTAATATTAACATTAATCAACATTAGTTAATATTGCTATTAATGACTACTTGCTCCTCGGTTGAAGTAAATTAATAATGCTGGAGTATCTTAAACGAAGTCTTATGAGGTGGAGTAGCCCCTGAGCCCCTGCTGGCAATAGCAGGAGAATTTGTGCACGGTCATATGGTGGACTACAAAGAGATTTCTCGCGCTGGTAACTTTTCTAAGTATTTAAGTAACGGTTTCCAGTAAGTAAAAAATCTATCTGACGAGCCTCTGACTTAGACTTAGACTTAGTTCCTCCTACGCCGAGCGGCGCATCGGGCAGCTAGTGATCTCCATCGATGTCGGTCAGCAGCGACTGCTTCAGCTTCGTCCCAGGCAATGTCGACAGTTCTCAGATTGTCCATAAATGTTCGACGCCATGTGGTCTTTGGTCGGCCTTGCTTTCGCTTGCCAGTGCGTGGACGCCATGTCATGGCAATCTTAGCTGGGCGATGAGGGGGTAGGCGTAAAATATGTCCCGCAAAGCGAAAGCGTCTTTCTGCAACAACATCGGCTAATGGGCGGGTGCCTGCTCTTCGTAGGACCTCCTCATTTGTTATTCGGTCCCGGTAGGAAATTCTCAGGATTCGCCGCAAGCCATGTTGTTGAAGCACGTTCAGGTGTTGAATAATTGCACTTGTTGAGCGCCAGGTTTCACTAGCGTAAAGTGCAGTAGGGAAGACTATAGAGTTCAGTAGTCTGATCTTGACCCTTACATTCAGGGAGGTCGAGTTCCAAATAGGTTGGAGACGTCGCAGGACACCAACTGCCTTCCCTATTCTGGCGTCGACATCCCGATCAGAGACCCCGTCATTCGAGATGATGCTGCCAAGATATGTAAAATTCTCCACCTCTTCAGCACGTTGTTGGTTGATCATGACAGGAATGCAGGCATGTGCATAGTCAACTCGGAGTACCTTGGTTTTTTTGGCGCTGATTCTTAATCCAACTTTCGTTGCCTCCCTCTGCAGGGCCGCGGTCAACTTTTGGAGGTCTTCCTGAATCGAGCCCAGCAGGGCGATGTCATCTGAGGGAGAATTTTATCTTCTCCAGTTTTTGAAGTCCTAGGATGTCATGTAACCAGACTTTGATTAATGATGGCTGAGATGATTTACACAACAAATTCTTTAAGGGCAACAAGAGAAGCAAAGGCAATAAGGTTATTTTGGATAGCTGTGATACGAAGGTTATTTGGTGGTTTGCCAAAAATAGCAATATGTGGAGTCGGAGTTAAATTTATACCTCATATATCTGAAATTGTTTTGAAGAATTGATGCCAAAATTCAGACACACTGTGGAACCATCCTTTCACCTACACGATGGCGTACAAAGATCCTGTGTGATGTACCAAAGATTTCAAATTTTGATTCATCAGTCCATAAAACCTTCTTGATGCATTCTCAATCATCCAGGAAAACAAATCTCCAAAAGTTGATTCTTTTCATCTGGACGTAGCGTTTTGTGGGAGAAACGTTTCGTCATCATCCAGGTGACGTCTTCAGTCTCAGCTGAGGAGGGCCTAAGGGTACATCTGTCACCATCTTACAATGCTGTGATTGCAGCCATTCCCCAGCTCTCTGTGAATGGGACTCATGGACATTGATCAGTGGTTGTTGATCAGTGGTCATGAGAATTTGCATAATTATGATTAAGGAACTGACCTCCCAGCCCATTGTTCCATCAGTGGGCTGGTTTCAGTCATTATGCACATGTCCTGTTTATAAGATTGGAACCTGCAGTCAGCTGAGACTGAAGACGTCACCTGGATGATGACGAACGTCCAGATGAACAGAAGCAACTTTTGGAGATCCATAAAACCTTCTTCCAGTCTTCAGTAGTCCATTGGTGGTGTTTCATGGCCCAGACAAGCCTCTTTGTCTTATTTTGACGTCTTAGAGATGGCTTTCTTGGTGCAGCTCGTCCTGTCAAACCTGAAGTTTTCTCTTCACAGCTGAAACTGAGACTTGCTCACTACGACCACTATTAAGCTGTGCTTGAAGCTGTTGTCCCGTGAGCCGCCATCACACAAGCTGTTAACTCTCAGAAACTTGTCCTCTGATTCAGTCGTGTCTTTGGGTCTGCAGACCTCAGTGCGCTCGATGGTGAAGGGAACTGTACTCACTGACACTTTGACTTTCTTTGCAGAAACCACATCACTACCTTTATACCATAAATGGAAAAACTGGGGTGTTCTAAAACATTTGACCGGTTGTGTATCTGAATCAAAAACAGCACGCTGCTAGCCAACCCTGGTTTATATATATGTTAGCCAAAACTTAAAGGAAGAGTGAAACACAGGTGCACACACACACACACCAGATTGCACATGCAAGATACAAAACACACCCAAACCAACACTAAGTGCAGCTAGGCATGCATATATGGACACAAAACTTTGTATTCTCTTTAGATTGGATTTAGCGGACAAGGTAGATGGTCACATATGCTATTCATTAAAAAAACACATAAGGAAGTACATTAAAAAAGGGTGGCTGGTGCTATATATGCTTGATCTCTGTGTGATTTTTTTTCTTTTACCTGCATAAAATTCAGGACCATATACGGCTCCAACCATTGGATTCAGCTTCCAGCCTGCACAGGAGACACACATGCAAGCAAAACCGCACACACAGGATAAACGTTAGCATTGCTGCATGAAGCTGCACCTCTCTGCGGCTATATAACAAACCTTTTCCTTTGAATCACTTTGCTCTTATCTTTTGCAAATGCATCATTAATTAGAAACAGAATCACAACCCTTTAATTGTCATTAAACATCGGATGTTCAACAAAATTAGAAGCAACTCTCTGGTCGCAGCATTTAGAATAAAAAACAATAAAAAACAAATAATTGCTGACAATAAAAACAAATCTAAACAAACCAACTATGCAGATGTGCAACGTTTATACAAATGTGTTGCTCTGAAATATTGCACTCGTCTTGTGTGGTGGTGATGCGAATGTTTATGTGTGTGTCCTAGCCTTTTGTTTACCAAAGACAAATAAGAATGTCTGGCGGGGCAGTCCTGGGATGGTGATGAGGTCAAACATGTGAACAGCAGTACTGCATAGAAGGAACCTGGCTGTAGCACAGGGGGTAGAGCAGGTTGCCTGTTAGGTGGAAAGTTGGTGGTTCAATCCCTGGTACTAACCTCACGGTGTTCTTTGTATCCACTGGAGTGTGACTTTTAGCTAGAATGCACCTCCATAGAAATAAAAAGTGCTTCGGTGAATGAGGCAAGTTGTATAAAGTGCTTTGAGTGCTAATGCAGACTAGAAAAGCACTATTTAAGAAGCAGTCTATTTACCATTTTTTGCTCCGTTGATATGAACTATTCAGTCTTTTTCCAATCACAGTGAAAGCTTCGTTCGGATTGCAAGCAATAAGTTAAATCCTTTCTGCGAACACTCTGCCAGGACTGAGGTTCTGTTGCCTTCTCCAGGTGGAGGCCTCTCTGCTCTCACACCTGAGTGCTTCATAGCTGAGTGTCTGAGCGGAGGCATCACTCCAGGCCAGAGAGGAGCCAATACCCCAAGTGGAGTTTAAGTATTTTGCATTTCTTTCATGAGGGAGGGAAAAGGGGAGCGGGAGAATGACAGACTGATTGTGCCACACCTGAAGCCACTGCATTGGTCTGTAGTGGAGAAGAGAAAGCTGAGCATGAAAGTGAAGCTGCTGATTTACTGGTCAAGCTACATTCCAACTGCCAACAATGACTACAAGCTGTTCAGCTGCGTGGCAGGCACTGTAGGACCCAATTGCAGGACTCCGAGACAACAGACTAACTTAGAGAGACAGCTTTATTGTTATTTAGAAACTCTAAAAGAAATACAAAATACAATACTCAGAAAAGGAAGAAACTCGGAACCTGGAACTAGAAAAAGGTGGAAACTCTGAGGGAAAACTTGGAGGACACAGGGATACAAGAGGGAGAGCAAAGGAAGACTCAGACAACATGCTGTATACACAGCAGGTAAATGGATAATACAACTGAGAGGCACCATTAATAAAGACCATGAACCGAAGACTGTGGAGCTCAAACATAAAACGAACCAATAGAACAGGAGCACTACAAAAACAACCAAAAATGAGAAAAACCCTAAAACATCCCAAAAACTCAAAAATCTGAGTCAGTGATCCACAGACCATGACAGCTTTGGAAAGTGGCCGAAAAAATTAGATTTCAGATTAAAGTGGAGAAAATTAATTTTCTCTGAAGAGTGGCTGAGCTCTTTCTTAGCAAGAGTGTGATGAGTCAGTCATTTTGGAGGGACTTAAACAGTACAGCTGTTTGGGGATCTGACCAGACAATCTTCCTCGGCACCTCCTAAGTGCCATGTCCTAGTGGGACTACCATAACTCTCGCTGGCTTCGGAATCAGCAGCTTCCCGTTTGAGCTGGAGGAGGTAGTTGGTGAGAGGGAGATGGACTTCCCTGTTTGCTGTCCCTGTGATCCAAACATGGAGTAGAAAATGGATGGATGGATTGTATAGTGAACTTTCTTATCTGGACTGTCATAAACATTATCACTCTGCCTCCAGATGGAAGCATTTTAAGCATTCTTTATATGGTTTAAGGTAATAAACAATCAGTTAACTCGGTAATCCTAACTCTTGGTAAATTTTTCTCTTCTTTATTTTTCTTTATCACAAATGTCATCTTTCTTTCATGTTCTGAATGAAAAAAGAAAAAGTAATTATTGTACACAAAGTTAATTTGCTAAAAAAAAGACATTGAGGGTGACTGATTGTAGCGCAGGAAGTAGATGAGGTTGCTGGTTCAAACCCTGGCTGCCCCCAGCCTGCATGCCAAATATCCTTGAATAAGATAGTAACCCCTCTGATGCATCTGAGTGAACTGTAGACTTTACAAACAGTGGATGGTCCTCTAGAGCAAAGGTGTCAAACTCCAATCTTCGATCAATATTAGTAGGTCATGCATGCTGCAGTAGCAACCCCTAACCCTACTCAAGTAAATTTAAATACATTTAAGTAAATGTTAAGTGTTTGGAAAATGTACTTCTAAAAGTACTTTTATTGCACCATGTTCATTCAGTCATGAGCTGCTGTAACATGGATCAAATGGCTGAACTGTCACCTCAGCATGCAGAGTCTATACAGTCTTGTAAATGACCTACTAATTTAATTAGATGTACTGCTGCAGGGACACATGGAGAAGTTTCAGGACCCTGGCCCTCGAGCACTGGAGTTTGACGCCTGTGATCTAGACAAACACTGTGCAAACCCCACCTCCCTCACCGCCGCCCCAGCATACATGCTGGAGGTGTTCTGCGACACACGGTGATCCAAAGCCACACATATTGATGGTAAATGTGAAGTGGGCTTGATAGTAAAAGACTTTGAGGTGACAGACTGAAGAGACTACCAATAAAGATGTGTGATGTCAGGGCTCACTATGGCTCTGCACAAATAGGACAGAGGTGTGGTGTATCTGTCGAGGTACTAACACGTCTGACCACTCCCCCCCATTATCTGCTTTCTTTTCAGTGCTTTCTCCTTCCATCATCACAAAAGTGTGTGTAAGGGATGGAGGAGAGAAGCATGTACTCTAAAGGCCCTTCTCTCTCTGTTTATGAATGAGTCCTGGCTCTTTTTATTGGCTCTATTCCTTTATCCATTCACTGTGTCATCTATCACAGCATCATGCTGTGTACCACATTCTCCATCTACTTGAAATCGCTCCTCTCAGCTCTGATGGCCCTTTCTCTTTGCTGCTCTTTTCTTTTACCTTTTTACCGTCCATACGTGCTTTAGATTTCAGTTTGCTATTTGTGTTTGGTTTAATGCAAAATGTAATGCCTCTTGACAAATATTGGTTTCATTAATCAAATGTTAATTGGTTTGGCATTAAGGCACAATCTGGTGCATATTTGTATCTTTTAACCTTCATTCCACTCAAGCTTAGTCTATGAAAGGCTAATTGTTTACTTCTCCTCTTAAACAGCTCAAAAAGGTTCTTGTTAAAAACAGTGAAGAAAATGCAGAGAACTCAGGAGAAGAAGACATGAGAGTGGTAAAAACATGAATGGAAACTTTACCGTTTGTGTAAGGGTTAGCCATCTTTTTGTTCGTCATTACTCTGGCGGTGGCATTGTTCACCTGTCAGCAGACAAAAAAAAGGTGTATAATAAGACAGTGTAAGATATACAAAATTAAACATACACAAAAAAGCAAAAACTGAGCTTGCAATTAATAACTGCTAATAAAACCACTCTCCATGCAATGCTGGTATTTTGTCAATTCAACAAGTGAGGGTACATGCACTCAGTCTAATTGAAAGAATCAATCATAACATTCAACATCAGATAAAGAAAAAGAAAAAATACAACAGGGAGAAAAATTTATAAAACAAATTGTTGTTTCAATGTCATATTTTAAAATATTTTGGGGTTATTTATGTTTCAAAATGCAGTTTCCATAATAATGTTAGTGTTCCTGTTTCTCTGATATGCATGCTGCTAATTCCACTGCTTTGTAATACTAAACAACATCTGACTTATTTTCCTTCAGAAGGATATAACTCGCGTTAATGAAGAGCGCACTTATGAATACGGAAATTAGTCCCCTGTTCTATCCCCACTAACCTGTCAACTGATCACATGCATCTGATGTGATGTGATTTGATTTGATTTGATTTGATCTGACTGTCTCAACAGTATTAGGCTGCTCCACACAACAAAACCTGTAATTCTGGACAAGTTCAGGCCTGAAAACTGATTCTGAAGAGGAAAACGGATGTTTATGACTCAGGGCTGGCATTATACACATTACACTAATCTGTGGTTGTTAGCTGTTTCATTATGTATCTTCTAGTTCAGAAAAAACTGTAATGACGGGTAACAAGATTAAAGCCTGAATATCACCTGTGATTTATTTTTACCTGGTCCCATTTCTATCTAAGAGCATAACAAGTTGAACTCACCCTCGTACACCCTTCATGCAACTGCCCGAATATCAGTTACAAGTATTTGCGACAAACTGGATGTAAATTGACAGATTTTCCAAGTCAGTATTTTCAAAGTAGAAGAACTTCGCGTTTAGACATTAGTCTTAAATATTTTAAAACTGAAAATTATGAAGCGTGAAAAGACTGCGAAACTTAAACTTGAGGTGCCAAGGATAAGGAACTACCGGAGAATAGTTTTAACAAGGAGCAAAGGACTAGCAGTGGGAAAATACTGTAAAATACATATTTCTAACTTAAATAAAACACAAACACATAACACAAAGAAAAAAAGAAAACAAATCTCATGCACATGGCACAGGCACAAGTATACGTGAGAGGAGGCAAAATGTATCAAAAACACTACCACAGTGCTGAATCGGTGTCTTTCTCACACACGCACACTTACGGATCAGGTTCAGCATGCAGCGTTCAAGGTGCAGCAGGCAGGGAGAGAGGTGGAGGAAATGATGAAAGAAAAGAAGAAAGGGGTGGAGTAAGTGAGGAAAGTGGGGAGTATGTCAGGAAATATTAGGCAAGCGAAAAAGGGAAAGAGATTCAAGGGGAGGAGAAGGGGAACAGCAGAAGAGGGGGAAAGGAGTAAAGGGAGACAGGAAGCACCTCTATTTTTCGTCCCTCTACGATTGTACCATTTAGTTTCTCCCGTGCATGGTCAGCATCTGCACTGGTTTCAAATGTTACAAACCCAAAACCCTGCAGTGGCCAGGAGGTGGGGTTGAAAAATCAAGCAACAAAAGAAGGACGTCCAGAAGTAAGATGATGAAAAAAACAGGGGAAGATAGAGAGAAGAAAAAGACATAAAGGACAGATGAGAGAGCTTCAGGTCTGAATCATGCAGAAAAGCCAGAGAGATGTCACGCTGATCACACAAATATGGGAAACAGCTGGAGTCACACTGAAGAAAGGTGGAAACACAGGACTTAGATGTCCATGTCATTATATATACGTGTGTTGTTGTGTGTGTGTGTGTGTGTGTTTGTGTGTACACGCGTACGTGCGCATAGTTCTGTTCACTTCATTTCAGTTTTATTTATATAGTGTTAAATCACCACAACCATTGCCTTGAGGTGTCCACAAATAGAGATAAAACAGAGAAAACCCCAACAATCATACGACCCCCCATGAGCAAGAGCTTTGGCGGCAGTGAGAAGGAAAAACTCCCTTTGCACAGGAAGAAACCTCCAGCAGAACCAGAGTCAGGGAGGGGCGGCCATCTGGCACGACTGCTTGGTTGTGAGGGGAGAAAGACAGAACCAAAACATGGTGTGGAAAAGAGCCAGAGATTAATAATAACTAATGATTACATTCAGAGTGATGTGTAAGCACATAGTGAGTAAAATGATGAATTAAAAAGAAACAGTGCATCATAGGATGCCCCTAACAGCATAGGCCTAATGCAGTGTAACTAAAGGAGAGCTCAAGGTCACCTAATCAAGGCCTAACCTAAAGTTTTATCAAAAATGAAAGGTTTAAACCCAATCGTAAAAGTGGAGAAGATGTCCAAAGTGCGAGCTGCTATCACAGAACAGGGGTCTCAGTGTCATGCTTAGTCTTGTGGCAGGCAGGATGTAGGACCCAAATGCAGGACTCGAGACACGTGGGGATGAACTAAAGGAGGCAGCTTTATGGCGCTGTGAAAAACTCAAATACTAAATACAAGAAACAAAGCATAACACCTAGAAACTAGGAAACCAAGAACCCAGGAAACTAGAAACAAAGAAACTAGAGATTAGGAGTTGACGAGAAACAACAATGGAAAACAGGAGCACTGTGAGGTAATGATGCGACAACGGGCAAAGGAAAACACAGGGCTTAAATACACAAGGGAGTAATGAGGGAATGAGACACAGGTGAAGAGCACAGCTGGTAATCACACATAACGAGAAGGAGGAGAAGCAAAAGTGAAAACAGTGAGTATGGAGCCAGACTGTCAAAGTAAACCAGGAAACATGAGAAAGCATAAAGACGCAGACGTGACATTGAGACATGGAGACATGACAGACTGGGGACACATGGAGACAAGCGTGACGGGACATAAAACGTGCAACATGGAAAGGCATAGTAACAGAAAGCTAAAGACTAGAAGCTAACATACACGAAGAACAATAAGAACCAAACCCATGAATCAAATCTAAATCTAAATCAAAGAATATAAATTAATCAAAAAACACAACACTGGGTCACAGACACAGTACTGTGACACTGAAAACTGAAGGCTCTGCCTCCTGTTCTACTTTTAAACACTCCTGGAACCACAAATAAGACCACAGTCTGAAGCGAAGTGCTCTGTTCGGGTGATATGTTATTATGAGGTCAATGCGATGAGAAGAATTTTAAATTCAATTCTGGATTTATAAGTGAGCCAATGAAGATACGTCAGTATAGGAGAAATATGCTGTCAGTATTCTTTCTGTAACATTTTGGATCAACTGATGTCTATTAGACAGATATGATTCAAACCACCACGACACAGTACCTGTAATACCTAAAGCGTGCTATAATTGCAGAAATAAAATATAGACAACAGTATCGAATGCTGCACTGAGGTCTAGCAGGACAAGCACAGAGATGAGTCCACTGTCAGAGGCCATAAGAAGATCATTTGTAACCTTCACTAAAGCTGTTTCTGTGCTGTGATGAGCTCTGAAACCTGACTGAAACTCTTCAAATAAACCTCTGCAGATGATCTGTTAGCTGTTTGACAACTACTCTTTCAAGGATGTTTGATATGAAAGGAAGGTTGGAGATTGGCCTATAATTAGCTAAGACTGCTGGGTCTAGAGATGCTTTTTGAGTAAAGGTTTCAATGCTGCCAGTAACGGCAGGACTTCTTTGAGCAATCTGGCAGGATTGGGGTCTAAAAGACATGTTGATGGATTAGTGGAACTAATTAGTGAAGTTAACTCAGAAACATTTAAATTTTGTTTGTGAAGAAGAAAAGAGCAATTCAAATCTTCCTGGTAGAAGAGAGGGTTATTTCTCTGCGCCTTTGGGTTGGGGAACGGGTTATGACGGTCGTCTGTGCTTATCAGCGAATGATGGTTCAGAGTACCCGTCCTTCTTGGAGTCCCTCGGCAGGGTGCTGGAGGCTGAACATGAGGAGTCTGTTATCCCACTGTGAGAGTTCAAAGCTCATGTGGGCAATAACAGTGAGTCCTGGAGGGACATGACTGGGACAATCGGCCTGCCAGATCTGAACCTGAGCGGTGTTTTGTTACTTCTGCACAAACCACAGTTTGTCCATCACAAACACCATGTTTGAGCATGAGGGTTACATGTGGCAACAGGACACTCTAGGCCAGCGGTCCCCAACCCCCGGGCTTCGGACCGGTACCGGTCCGTGAGTCGTTTGGTACCGGGCCGCGAGAGTTGAGGCTCAGGTGTGAAATGTATAGTTTTCAGGGTTTTTTATCAGTTTTCAGCGTTATTTTGTTATCGTTTTTATCGTTAACTCTGTTTTCCTGGGTCTTTTCACGTGTGTTATGAATAAATCTTCTTTTTTTCGGTACCGGTACTAGTTTTATTTTGTTGTATTTATCCGCGACACCTTAAAGGCCGGTCCCTGAAAATATTGTCGGCCATAAACCGGTCCGTGGCGCAAAAAAGGTTGGGGACCGCTGCTCTAGGCCGCGGGTTAATGGTCAGTTTTGTAATTGTATCAACAGATCTGGGGCCATATGTTTTGGACACTCAGGTAAAGAGAGGGGCTGAGTTGTCAACTGATCGCCACCTGGTGCGGAGTTGGATCAGGTGGCAGAGGAAGATGCTGGACAGACCTGGTGTGCCTAAACATACAGTGAGGTGTGAGGAGTGAGTCAGTGACCTAAATTCCTGAAGGCCCTGGATGTTGTACGGCTGTTTTAATTGACATGCCTCTACAATGTTGAGTGGAGATGAGGGGTGGAACCTCTGGGTGTGTGCCAACTACAGGGGGATCACACTCCTCAGCCTCCCTGGGAAAGTCTATGCCAGGATGCAGGAAAGGAGTGTCTGTCCGTTAATTGAACCTTGGATACAGGAAGAACAATGCGGTTTTCATCCTTGTCGTGTAATACTGGTAGAGCTCTTTATCCTCTCAAGGACACTTGGGGGTGCAAGGAAGTTTTCCCAACCAGTCTACATGTGTTTTGTGGACTTTCAAAATGCATTCAACCATGCCCCTCGGAGTGTCCTGTAGGAGGAGCTTTGACAGTATGGGGTGTCTGTCCCATTGTTATGGGCCATTCAATCCCTATACAACCATTGCAAGAGCTTAGTCCACATAGCCGGCAATAAATCGGAGCCATTTCCAGTGGGTGATGAACTCTTCCAGGGCTGCCCTTTGTCACCGATTGTGTTCATAACTTTTATGGACAGAATTTCTAGGTGTAGCCAAGAAAGGCTTCCACTTGGGTGGTTTCAGAATCTCATCTCTGCTTTTTGCAGACGATATGATTCTGTTGGCTTCATCAGGCGATGGCCATTCACAGCCGACTGTGAAGCAGTAGGAATGAGAATCAGCACCTCCAACTCTGAGGCCATGGTCCTCAGCTGGAAAAGGGTGGAGTGCCCACTTCAGGTCAGGGACAAGTTCCTGCTCCAAGTGGAGGAGTTTAAGGATCTTGGGGTCTTGTTCACAAGTAACAGGAGAACAGGAGATTGATAGACAGATTGGTGCTGTGGCTGCAGTGATGTCCGTCGTGTTGTAGAGAGAGCTGAGTGTAAAAGTGAATCTCTCATGTGACAGGGATGCCTCCTGGGCACCTCTCGTGTAAGATGTTCAGGGCAAGTCTCACTGGGGGGAGGCCCCGGGGCAGACCCAGGACATGCCGGAGAGATTATATCTCTCGGCGGGCCTGCGAACACCTTGTACCATACCACCACATTAAAGGAATGCTTGGCTCAACAGAGCCCCGATTTTTGTGTCAGTCTGGCTACAAGACAAACCGATCAATGGTACTTGAAATTGTACTTGCTCATAGGTGTTCCAATGATAATTGAGATTCTCTCTCCAATAGTGTAGGATCTTTCTCTTGCAATCAAAAGCACCTTGAGAAAACTTTTGTTGTCAAAAAGTGCAACATAAATAAAACCGAAGTGAACCTGTAGCTCCACCTTTAGGTTTAGACCAGGGGTGTCAAACTCATTTTACATTGCGAGTCACATTTAGCCCCTTTGATCTCTTTCTGTCAGTGCAAAAAAGATACATATTTAACAGTTTTTCTACATGATGAAGGAAAATTTGCTATGACAAAGAACTCTTTGAACTTTAACAAAATAAATGTGTAAAATTACAGAAAAAGTTTTGGTAGCTCATTACGCGGAACTATACAGTTTTTTGTTTTTATTTTATTTTTTTTGTGGTTGTAAAAAAAAAGAGACATTTCAACAGAAACTTTTCTGTTTTTGCACAAAGTTACAGAGTTTTTATTAGAGACAGAGCTAAGTGTTTTTTAATTTGGCATAATTTGCAAAAGTTGAAATTTCTTTGGTGTTTAATAGCAGAAATGAGTCTTTCTTGTCAGATGTAATTTCTGGGGGACAAAAAGAGCGACTGACAACACTGCACACAGCAGTGGATTGGGGTGTATTAAGCAAGCAAATAATGCAGAAAATAAAGATTTTTGGCGGGAATTAAACTGAGAGATAGAGCTGTGCAGGAATTTATTGAGGGGAAAGGAAGAAAGCAAAAGTAAGAATGAATTCATTACAATGTTACTCAAAGATGAAGTGTAGTTTTGATCTTCTTTGCTGCTGGTTCAGTGAAACCTGCAGTTTCAGAGTCAGTAAAATGTCAGCACCTGACTGCATGTCCATATGTGTTTTGCCGCGCTTTGTGTTTACATCTTCTTGCGGAATCTGTACCTGCTCTTTAATCATTTGCTGTTTTAGCTGTTTGGTGGTTGTTGACATGGTTTTGTGGGCTTTTAGCTGAGATTCTGATGCTTCTGTGGATATCACACTTCTATATTGGAATAACAGATCTGATGGTTCATCCTGTTAAACCACATGTTCTCGCTTTCGCCTCGCTATCGGTGGCATTGGGTTCCAACAAGTTAATTGTTTATTGCCTAATTACTGTGTGTAGTATGAATGGTCATGGGAGGTTTTTATCAGTAGGAAAAGCTGTAAAACTTGAAAATACAGTTAAAAGTCCAAAACACATGCTTGTGCTTGTTTGTGATTAGCAGCAAATCAAACAGGTTAAGAATAAAAATTGCTTCAAGTGGTCTCTTCCTCACTTGCTTATTGGGACGATCCTGCACTTCTCCACAACTGGTGCTGGTACATTAAATTCTGTTCAACAAGGTGCACGAGCACACAGGGGAAGTATGGGAGGAGGTTGGGTTGGACAATCCAGTGTTAGGAATACATATGGACTAATAGGCTGCTTTCAGTGTGCAGTGACTGGTCTGTAGTCTGTACAATTAAATCGAGAAAAGAATAAAAAATCATATTAACCCATCGGCTAACAAATGCGTCAGCATACTGGGCAAATGCGCAGTATACAAGATTACCAGTCCAGTTCTGCCATGACACGAAGAATACTAGAATCCTACTGTCATCTTAAAAAATAGCAAAGATTCATTGTTTGTCCAAATGTACAGCAGGTAAGTAAAGATGTCGCTGATAGGACAGTAATTACTGTTAGGCAGCAGGAATGAGCTGTGATGACAATGAGAGAAGTGAAGGACTGCAAGAGAAACACAGGAAACGGGACAAATACAATCAGCAGGAACATTTTATGTTTGTTTGAGGTGTGTTCGTGAACGTTTTATTACATTGCACTTACCTTGGAGCCTCGTTCATTAAAAATAATCTCCACGTCTAAAATCTTTCCAAATTGCTGAAGAAGGGAAGAAGGTGGGTGGGGCATAAAGACAGAGAAAGAAAGACGGAGAAAATAATTAGACTATAACACAAGAAATACTTTATTTATGTTTAGGAAAATCCCCTACTGCTTTCTCCAGCTGGAAAATGAAGTATTTTAAAACCATCTTTAAAAAAAGACAAGTAGTCTGTACCAATAGTAGCATTAGGAAATTATCCATTCACTCTTAGTGCTGTTTAATCATGTGTTTGGCTGATCATAGTAATAAAGAGGTTTGAGTGAATATGTCTGCACTCGAGAAAAATGAGCACCGTGGGAAGGTAGTAGGCAGTTGAGTAGCAACACCCCATCATGGCTATTTGTTTTCTTAGTATGCATACCACCACTGCAACTGCCTGCCAGATCTCACCTAATCATGCATTTGGCTTCTACAGCTTCCCACATAGCAAAATGGATCTGGCCCACACAATGTGCTTACACATGGCCCAAATATCGCAAAGAATGATGGCCCTTTGGTGGCCCACATCTGGTGGCCAGTGGTGACCCACACATGGGCCAGCACAAGGCCAGGTGCAGACACACTGCTAGCCCTGTGCTGGCTCAGAACAGTTTCAGCTCTGGCCCCAGATGTCAGCCTAATGTGTACCTTAATCAAGCCATGTAATAACAACATGTGCCAGAACATAATAGTGCAAAAGCAACATGACAAAACTCTGTTCAGACAGTGAATGGACTGATTCTTATATAGCGCTTTTCTACTCTCACAGATTACTCAAAGTGCTCTATACAACATGCCACATTCACCCAAACACACACTTTTTCTAAACTGAGTGCTTCACGACTACATTCATACACATTCATACTCTTGACATGCAGACGGGAGGAGCCAGGGATCGAACCACTAACCATCCAATCAGTCGGTGACCTGCTCTACCTCCTGAGCTACAGCTACCCAGTAGTAAACATGAGTAAACCCTCGCTAGGTTTTGGATAAAGTGTACACTCACAAACCTGATAAACCTGCATTTGAAACGTTGGCTACCATAGCAGTATAGTATTGCAACATGGCATTTGGGTCTTCTTACTAAAATAGGAAAATAGGAACATAAATAGTGCCATCATTGCCAGACCTGGCCCACATCTGGGTGACATACACCCTGCCATGACACCAGTCAGTCAGAATGCTATGAGCCTGGGCCACATCAACCAACCACAATCAGGCCAGATGTGGCATGCCATCACATAAACAGTGTCATCTACGCCAGGCCTGGCCCATATCTGGATGACATATCACTTACCCATGCCAGAAGTCAGCCAGCAGTGCAGGCTTGACACCAGGTTCGGGTCAGACCTGTCTGCTATGTGGGCTATCTTTAGATCTAAGTAATAGTTTTAATTAGCTCCATGTTTCATTTTATTTGGCTAATTGCTGTGAACTGAGTGCTACACACTCCGACAGACTGATGTCTGTGGTGAGTGTGAGACTGTCAAAAATATAAATACACTAAACATGTAAACACACCAGTATCTGCAGCAGGAACAACTGTAATTTGAGCTATTCTTGGCTAGGTTATACAAAAGCGAGTTAGGAAAACATGCAATTAATTTGAACTGTAAAGTATTTGGGGCTGATTTATGGACCCATCCAATACAATAGAATTCTAAAGAACTTTTTAAAAACAACAGTGGACAAAATACTGTACAAATCACCAAAAGAACACAAGACAAAGCAACACAAACAATAATAAATACAAGGTAAGATCGTCAAAGGAGCTTGCAAAGAAAAGCGTCTGGACTTCTTTAAGTTGCTTGAAGACGTTTCACCTCTCATCCGAGAAGCTTCTTCAGTTCTAAGGTCAAATGGTGGAGAGTCCCAGATATACAGTGGGGCAAAAAAGTATTTACTCAGCCACCGATTGTGCAAGTTCCCCCACCTAAAATGATGACAGAGGTCAGTAATTTGCACCAGAGGTACACTTCAACTGCGAGAGACAGAATGTGAAAAAAAAAATCCATGAATCCACATGGTAGGATTTGTAAAGAATTTATTCGTAAATCAGGGTGGAAAATAAGTATTTGGTCAATAACAAAAATACAACTCAATACTTTGTAACATAACCTTTGTTGGCAATAACAGAGGTCAAACGTTTACTATAGGTCTTTACCAGGTTTGCACACACAGTAGCTGGTATTTTGGCCCATTCCTCCATGCAGATCTTCTCGAGAGCAGTGATGTTTTGGGGCTGTCGCCGAGCAACACGGACTTTCAACTCCCGCCACAGATTTTCTATGGCGTTGAGGTCTGGAGACTGGCTAGGCCACTCCAGGACTTTCAAATGCTTCTTACGGAGCCACTCCTTTGTTGCCCGGGCGGTGTGTTTTGGATCATTGTCATGTTGGAAGACCCAGCCTCGTTTCATCTTCAAAGTTCTCACTGATGGAAGGAGGTTTTGGCTCAAAATCTCACGATACATGGCCCCATTCATTCTGTCCTTAACACGGATCAGTCGTCCTGTCCCCTTGGCAGAAAAACAGCCCCATAGCATGATGTTTCCACCCCCATGCTTCACAGTAGGTATGGTGTTCTTGGGATGCAACTCAGTATTCTTCTTCCTCCAAACACGACGAGTTGAGTTTATACCAAAAAGTTCTACTTTGGTTTCATCTGACCACATGACATTCTCCCAATCCTCTGCTGTATCATCCATGTGCTCTCTGGCAAACTTCAGACGGGCCTGGACATGCACTGGCTTCAGCAGCGGAACACGTCTGGCACTGCGGGATTTGATTCCCTGCCGTTGTAGTGTGTTACTGATGGTGACCTTTGTTACTTTGGTCCCAGCTCTCTGCAGGTCATTCACCAGGTCCCCCCGTGTGGTTCTGGGATCTTTGCTCACCGTTCTCATGATCATTTTGACCCCACGGGATGAGATCCTGCGTGGAGCCCCAGATCGAGGGAGATTATCAGTGGTCTTGTATGTCTGGATTTTTTTTTCACATTCTGTCTCTCACAGTTGAAGTGTACCTCTGGTGCAAATTACTGACCTCTGTCATCATTTTAAGTGGGGGAACTTGCACAATCGGTGGCTGACTAAATACTTTTTTGGCCCACTGTAAACCTAGTGGGAGTAACCCCCCACAGAGGGACAAAAGGACCCCTTGATGATCCTCTAATCGCCTGAGCCAAGGTGTGAAACTGGGCGTGGGTCCCAATCAGCCAGAGTTTCGGGTGTGTTCATTGTGAAACCTGGCCCCACCTTATCATGCGAATTCCTGAGGTCAGATGGCCCAGGATGTGAGTGGGCGTTAAGGCGTCTGGGAAGGGATCTCAAAACTGGATTATAGATGGCAGAGAGTTGGCGTCGTAAACCCCCGCCTCTGTTCAAAGATGGTCGCTCACAGTGGACATAGATGGCTTCTCCCACTAGGTTTATATCTGGGACTCTCCACCATTTGACCTTAGAACTGAAGAAGCTTCTCGGATGAGAGGTGAAACGTCTTCAAGCAACTTAAAGAAGTCAAGACGCTTTTCTTTGCAAGCTCCTTTGACTACGATGACCTGGATGACTGAGAACCTTCACAGACACAAGGTAAGATCACACCACTCGTTCCTAAGATTTAAAAATAGGCCACAAGGGGGCTGTCTTAACATGGGGAGGAAGGTAACTCCAACGTTTAGGGGCTATAGCTAAAAAAGATCAACTGTCTCTGCTTTTTAGTTAAGGTTTTGGGACTGCCAGGAACAGCTGGTCCGTGGATCGTATGGAGTCAGGAAGATATATAGCGTGGTACTCATCCATTAAGAGATTTTAAAATAAATAATAAAATCTTAAAAGGGATCCTGAAAGAAGGAGGAGGCTAGGAGAGGCAATGTGCTCATGTTTGCAAGTACCATTTAAAAGGCCAGCAGTAGTATTTTGGACCAATTGCATGCGAGCAAGGAAATAGTTGCTAAGGCCAACATGAAGTGCATTCCAGTATTCCAGACGCAAAGAGATGCTTACTTAATTACAGAATGTATCTGCTTATCTAGTATAAAATCACAGTCACAAATGTGAGTTACTGTGGGTTTAACAGTAGGAGCCAGGTCAAATAGAGGATTGACACAGACACCACTGGACCTGAATACACAGTCTTTGTCATGATCCTGGGTCCTTTTGACCCAGCATTTTTTGTTTTCTCTTCGATTTTGGTTCTGTTCTTCCTTTGTTTAGTGTTCACTCTGTTCTGCCCGTGTGTTCCTGTTTTATTGTGAAGGTCTGCGTCTTATGTGAGTGTTTTCAGTTTGCCTCCCTAGTCTCGTTATGTTAATCACTCCCAGCTGTGTTTCCCACCTGTGTGTAATCTCCCTGTGTTCTCTGAGTGTATTTAAGTTGTATTTTCTGTCTTAGTAATTGCTGGTTCGTCTGTGTTGTTTCCCCTTGGTCTCCCTGCGTCTTCCCATATGTATTTCTCCGGACCTCCCTGCATCCTCGTTCTGGTTTGTCTTATTAGTTTACCCAGTTTAGGTTTCCAGTTTCATGTTTTGTCGCCACCGCTGTTTGTACTTACCCACCCCTGTTAATAAACACTCACCTGCACCAGAGCTGCTGCCTTTTGGGTCCTTCCTACATTCCACACGGCTTGCCCCGGCAATCCGTGACAGTACGAACCAGCCACCATGGACCCAGCAGCAGTAAATCCGTCCGAGGAGCTCCAGGACGACGTTACATATAACGTGGAGATTCTCCTCGGGCTGTGGCTTGAAAACCCTCCAGAGGAGCTTCGCCGCACCGTCGAAAGCCGGCTACAACGGCTCTTTTCCGGCCTGCCATGGCTTCTAAAATCGCTTCCTCCGACCATGCAGGCTTTTCTCCAGCACACACCTCACCTTCTCTCAGCCACTCCTGCCTCGCTGCCCGACTCGCCGGATGTGATCTTGCCCGGCCCGTCGGAGCCGTCTGCGGGGAGGAAACGCCGATCGCGCCGCCGACGCGCCACCCCACAGCCGGACGTTCGGACTTCTAATTTACCGGCTGTGGTGAGTGAGGACTCTGTGTCTTTTCCAGACAACGTGACTGTTCATTCAGGGGCTGTGTTTTGTGTGGCGGATGTCAACGCGAGCTGCGTATCGCCTGTGCAGCTACTCCCAGCTCAGTTAGCTCCCCCGCAGCTACCCTCAGTTCAGTTAGCTCCCTCGCAGCCACCCTCAGTTCAGTTAGCTCCCTCGCAGCCACCCTCAGTTCAGTTAGCTCCCTTGCAGCCACCCTCAGCTCAGTTAGCTCCCTCGCAGCCACCCTCAGCTCAGTTAGCTCCCTCGCAGCCACCCTCAGCTCAGTTAGCTCCCTCGCAGCCACCCTCAGCTCAGTTTCCAGTGTCCCCCTCAGCTCAGTTTCCAGTGTCCCCCTCAGCTCAGTTTCCCGTGTCCCCCTCAGCTCAGTCTCCCGTGTCCCCCTCAGCTCAGTCTCCCGTGTCCCCCTCAGCTCAGTCTCCCGTGTCCCTTTCAGTTCAGTCTCCCGTGTCCCTTTCAGTTCAGGCCCCAGAGCCACCCGTGTCCCTTTCAGTTCAGGCCCCAGAGCCACCCGTGTCCCTTCCAGTGCCACCTGTAGCGCAGGCCCCAGAGCCACCCGTGTCCCTTCCAGTGCCGCCTGTAGCGCAGGCCCCAGAGCCACCCGTGTCCCTTCCAGTGCCGCCTGTAGCGCAGGCCCCAGTAGCTCCAGTGCCGCCTGTAGCGCAGGCCCCAGTAGCTCCGGCTCCAGTATCCCCGGTTTCACTCATTCACTCCATGCAGGGAGAAAGTCTAATATCACCTCAAGGGGCTTTTCGCGGTTCAGCCGCCATTGGCACAGTTTGCCGCTCCAGGGCTTCCCCAGAGGCTAGGTCTCAGTCCCCAGCTGATTCTGGACCCCTGAAGTCTATGCAGCCACCTGAGAACTGCACCATGTCAGCGTTGCCTGGGCAGAGCCAGTGCTCAGTGCATTGCCAGTTGCCTTCGTGTTTGCCAGAAGACTCCATGACTGCTGGCTTAGTGTTGACTTCTGCTGGAGGGTCCGAGGGACCGCTCCGGCCTTTGTCTCTAGTCTCCGCTGGAGGGTCCGAGGGACCGCTCCGGCCTTCGTCTCCTGTCTCCGCCGGAGGGTCCGAAGGACCGCTCCGGTTTTCGTCTCATGTCTCCGCTGGAGGGCCCGAGGAGCCCGTCCAGCTTCCTACCTCATCAGCTGGGGGGCCCGAGGAGCCCGTCCAGCCGCCTGCTGCAGCTTCATCATCCTCCTCGCCGGCTGCAGCTTCATCATCAGCCTCGTCTGGTCCAGCCTCAGAGCCTTCAGCCTCGCCTGGTCCAGCTTCATCCGAGTCTTCATCCTCGCCTGGTCCAGCTTCATCAGAGTCTTCATCCTCGCCTGGTCCAGCTTCTGCCTGTGCTTCGCCTGGCCCAGCTTCTGCCTGTGCTTCGCCTGGCCCAGCTTCTGCCTGTGCTTCGCCTGGTCCAGCTTCTGCCTGTGCTTCGCTTGGTCCAGCTTCAGCTTCAGCTCCAGCCTCGCCTGGTCCAGTTTCATCCTCGCCTGGTCTAGCTTCAGCTTCAGCTCCAGCCTCGCCTGGTCCAGTTTCATCCTCGCCTGGTCTAGCTTCAGCTTCAGCTCCAGCTTCGCCTGGTCCAATTTCATCCTCGCCTGGTTCAGCTTCAGCTTCGTCCTTGCCTGGTTCGGCTTCAGCTTCGTCCTCGCCTGGCCCGGCTTCATCATCTCCGCCTGGCCCGGCTTCATCATCTCCGCCTGGCCCGGCTTCATCATCTCCGCCTGCTGTGGCCTCAGCCTCGCCTGGCCCGGCCTCGTTTGGGTCTGGAGCTAAGCGGCCGTTTTCTAGACCGCTGGCTAGGCTACTGGCCGGCCACCATCGCCTGAGTGGCCGCCGTTGCCTTCCGCGCGGCCGGCCCCCGGACCGCCATCGCCTGAGTGGCCGCCGTTGCCTTCCGCACGGCCGGCCCCCGGACCCTCTTCGCCTGAGTGGCCGCCGTTGCCTTCCGCGCGGCCGGCCCCCGGACCGCCATCGCCTGAGTGGCCGCCGTTGCCTTCCGCACGGCCGGCCCCTGGACCCTCTTCGCCTGAG
Source organism: Maylandia zebra (assembly GCF_041146795.1). Classification (NCBI taxonomy): domain Eukaryota; kingdom Metazoa; phylum Chordata; class Actinopteri; order Cichliformes; family Cichlidae; genus Maylandia; species Maylandia zebra. The sequence goes on along the minus strand of NC_135174.1, from coordinate 1,011,388 downwards.
TGGCTGCCGTTGCCTTCCGCACGGCCGGCCCCCGGACCGCCATCGCCTGAGTGGCCGCCGTTGCCTTCCGCACGGCCGGCCCCCTGGACTGTTTGGGTTCCTGTGCTGTCGGCCCCCTGGCCGGCCCCCTGAACTCTTCTGTTTTGGACTCCTGTGCTGTCGGCCCCCTGGCCGGCCCCCTGGTCTTTTCTGTTTTGGACTCGGTTTTCCTGTGCTTTGGTGTGCTTTTCTTTTGGTTTTGGACTTGTGTTTTGTTTTTCTTTTTGTCTTCTGGCCTTCTGGTGCTCCTGTTTTGTTTTGCCTCGAGCCCTCCGTCCTGGACCCCCTCTGCCCGCCCTGGTCGGGTTGTTTTCTGTTTTTTTTGTTTTGTTTTTGGGCTGTCGGGAGCCAGCCCTTGAGGGGGGGGTTCTGTCATGATCCTGGGTCCTTTTGACCCAGCATTTTGTGTTTTCTCTTCGATTTTGGTTCTGTTCTTCCTTTGTTTAGTGTTCACTCTGTTCTGCCCGTGTGTTCCTGTTTTATTGTGAAGGTCTGCGTCTTATGTGAGTGTTTTCAGTTTGCCTCCCTAGTCTCGTTATGTTAATCACTCCCAGCTGTGTTTCCCACCTGTGTGTAATCTCCCTGTGTTCTCTGAGTGTATTTAAGTTGTATTTTCTGTCTTAGTAATTGCTGGTTCGTCTGTGTTGTTTCCCCTTGGTCTCCCTGCGTCTTCCCATATGTATTTCTCCGGACCTCCCTGCATCCTCGTTCTGGTTTGTCTTATTAGTTTACCCAGTTTAGGTTTCCAGTTTCATGTTTTGTCGCCACCGCTGTTTGTACTTACCCACCCCTGTTAATAAACACTCACCTGCACCAGAGCTGCTGCCTTTTGGGTCCTTCCTACATTCCACACGGCTTGCCCCGGCAATCCGTGACAGTCTTAGTATCCTTTAGACACTCCAACAGTGGTTTAAGCGAGCTGACATTAATTATTTTTAGTACATGTAAATTTGGGTTGTTGTCTGCATAAAAATAGTTGGCTAGGCCTCCCCAGAGTGAGAAAATAAAGATGAAAGATGAAACTTCTGTCAGTCTACATGAGAGAGGGACTGAGGAAGATACAGGGTTATCAAAGTGATAAATAGGACCTGAACCACTCTGTTTAACCTTATTGATGTCATGATGAATTTATGATGACTTACATTATATTTCCAAAAGTATTCAGTCATCTTCACATGCATATGAACTTCAAATTCAAATTCAAACTTTATTTGTCACATACACAGTCATACACAGTATGATATGCAGTGAAATGCTTACACAACTGCTCGTGAGATAAAACAAAAGACTATGAATAGGATAGGACATAAATATGAAAATTAAAATGAAGGGTAAATTTAACTAGGAAGGAATAAAATAAAATATAAAAAATAAAGATAAAAATAAAATAACTGTACAACAAAATACACAATACACAAATACACAATATAGAAAATATATAAGAATATATGAAGAAATATAGAACAATAACAGCAGCTGTACAGTATTAAGTGAAAATGAAGAAATATAATGTCCAGTGTTGTGCAATCCACATATTTAAGTGTCTTGTGCAATGCAAATATGCTTAAAGTGTAAACAAATGTCCAGAATGTCCAGTGTGTGTGTAAAAACCATATGTGTGGGTCAGTACTGTGTGGTGGTGTGATTGAGAGACCGTATCGCCTGCGGGAAGAAGCTCCTCCTCAGTCTCTCTGTGTTGGTCTTCAGGGAGCGGAATCGCTTTCCTGACCTCAACAGAGAGAACAGTCAGTTGTTGGGATGGCTGAGGTCCTTCACGATCTTCCTGGCCTTGGTCCAGCACCGCCTGCTGTAGATTGAGTGCAGGTCAGGGAGCTCGGAGCGGATGGTGCGCTCAGCTAACCGCACAACCCTCTGTAGAGCTCGTCTGTCCTGCATGGTGCTGTTCCCGAACCAGGTTAAGATGTTTCCCGCCAGGATGCTCTCTATGGTGCACGAGTAAAAGTTCCTGAGCACCTTGGAGGGCAGTTGGAAGTCTCTCAAGCGTCTGAGGTGGTAGAGACGCTGACGGGCCTTTTTCACCACGGTGTTGATGTGACAGGACCATGACAGGTCCTGCGTGATGTGAACTCCGAGGTATTTGAAGCTGTCCACTCTCTCCACTGGGCACTCGTTGATGACGGGGGTCTGGTAGTTCCTCTCCTGCTTAGTGCTGAAGTTCACTATCAGCTCCTTTGTCTTACTGACGTTTAGAAGGAGGTTGTTCCTCTGGCACCAGTTCTCCAGATTCCTAATCTCCTTCAGGTAGGCCGTCTCGTTGTTATCAGAGATCAGGCCCACCACGACGGTGTCGTCAGCAAACTTGATGATGGTGGTGGAGCTGGTAGTGGCCACACAGTCATATGTGTACAAAGAGTACAGCAGGGGGCTCAGAACACACCCCTGGGGGGCTCCAGTGCTGAGAGTGGTGGAGGCTGAGACATGTCCGCCCATCCTTACTGCCTGTGGTCTGCCAGTTAGGAAGTTAGAGATCCACTGACACATAGATGAGCTGAGTCCCAGATGCTCCAGCTTGGTGGTGAGTGTGGAGGGAATTATGGTGTTAAATGCAGAGCTGTAGTCTATGAAGAGCATTTTAACATAATTCCCCCTTCTAGTGTCCAAGTGAGTGAGTGATGTGTGGAGGAGATGAGAGATGGCATCGTCTGTGGAACAATTTGGACGGTAAGCGAACTGTAGTGGGTCCAGTGTGTCTGGTAGTGAAGAAATGATGAAGTCTCTGACCAGGCGTTCAAAGCACTTCATCACTACTGAGGTGAGGGCTACAGGGCGATAGTCATTGAGAGAAGCAGGGTGGGGTTTCTTCGGGACAGGAACAATGATGGACTCCTTGACTGAGATAAAGAGATGTTGAATATCTCAGTGAACACAGGAGCTAGCTGGTATGCGCAGTCTCTGAGGATACGACCTGAGATGCCGTCTGGTCCTGCTGCTTTCCTGGTGTTCACTCCCTTGAAGGCTCTCCTCACGTCATGCTCGGAGATGACGAGCACGTTTCCGGTGCTGGCAGTATCTTCCTGTCTGCAGCCGTTAGCGCCGCTAACACTAGCATTGTTGGAGTCCTTAGCTGCAGCCTCGAAGCGAGCATAGAAAGTGTTCAGCTCGTCTGCCAGAGTCACGGCCGCGTTCGTTGGTGCTATACAGGGAGTGCAGAATTATTAGGCAAATGAGTATTTTGTCCACTTCATCCTCTTCATGCATGTTGTCTTACTCCAAGCTGTATAGGCTCGAAAGCCTACTACCAATTAAGCATATTACGTGATGTGCATCTCTGTAATGAGAAGGGGTGTGGTCTAATGACATCAACACCCTATATCAGGTGTGCATAATTATTAGGCAACGTCCTTTCCTTTGGCAAAATGGGTCAAAAGAAGGACTTGACAGGCTCAGAAAAGTCAAAAATAGTGAGATATCTTGCAGAGGGATGCAGCAGTCTCAAAATTGCAAAGCTTCTGAAGCGTGATCATCGAACAATCAAGCGTTTCATTCAAAATAGTCAACAGGGTCGCAAGAAGCGTGTGGAAAAACCAAGGCGCAAAATAACTGCCCATGAACTGAGAAAAGTCAAGCGTGCAGCTGCCAAGATGCCACTTGCCACCAGTTTGGCCATATTTCAGAGCTGCAACATCACTGGAGTGCCCAAAAGCACAAGGTGTGCAATACTCAGAGACATGGCCAAGGTAAGAAAGGCTGAAAGACGACCACCACTGAACAAGACACACAAGCTGAAACGTCAAGACTGGGCCAAGAAATATCTCAAGACTGGTTTTTCTAAGGTTTTATGGACTGATGAAATGAGAGTGAGTCTTGATGGGCCAGATGGATGGGCCCGTGGCTGGATTGGTAAAGGGCAGAGAGCTCCAGTCCCACTCAGACGCCAGCAAGGTGGAGGTGGAGTACTGGTTTGGGCTGGTATCATCAAAGATGAGCTTGTGGGGCCTTTTCGGGTTGAGGATGGAGTCAAGCTCAACTCCCAGTCCTACTGCCAGTTTCTGGAAGACACCTTCTTCAAGCAGTGGTACAGGAAGAAGTCTGCATCCTTCAAGCAAAACATGATTTTCATGCAGGACAATGCTCCATCACACGCGTCTAAGTACTCCACAGCGTGGCTGCAAGAAAGGGTATAAAAGAAGAAAAACTAATGACATGGCCTCCTTGTTCACCTGATCTGAACCCCATTGAGAACCTGTGGTCCATCATCAAATGTGAGATTTACAAGGAGGGAAAACAGTACACCTCTCTGAACAGTGTCTGGGAGGCTGTGGTTGCTGCTGCACGCAATGTTGATGGTGAACAGATCAAAACACTGACAGAATCCATGGATGGCAGGCTTTTGAGTGTCCTTGCAAAGAAAGGTGGCTATATTGGTCGCTGATTTGTTTTTGTTTTGTTTTTGAATGTCAGAAATGTATATTTGTGAATGTGGAGATGTTATATTGGTTTCACTGGTAAAAATAAATAATTGAAATGGGTATATATTTGTTTTTTGTTAAGTTGCCTAATAATTATGCACAGTAATAGTCACCTGCACACACAGATATCCCCCTAAAATAGCTCAAACTGAACATGAAGCTCTCTGTGCTCTGTTTCTGAGCTAATCTAACCTCAGTTTGGAGGTCTGTGACCTCTGCCAACTTTCCCATTGCACACACCTCAGCATTTGCTGACCCGGCTATGTGATTTTAAGTTGCCAATCCCCATTGTTATTCCCAATCAATTGCACTTTGTTGTAGTACGTGTAAGACTTAAGGTGAGGAGGTAAGTAGCAACCAAGTCCCGCTAATCAAATACACTTCATTAACTGATCCTCAGCAAGTGTGAGCACCTCTATAACAACAGAAGTCTGGAGCATTCAGTTAGGTCACACGCAATTTTCTCCAGGTTCACACTGTGCAATAACAGTTAATTAAATGTATAATCTATATTATGAATGTGAATATTTTTGAGTTAGCAGTGCATTCAAATCATGATTCTCATTGCAATAGCTCTCAGTTTTGATAGGCTTAAAAAATAAAAATTTAATGTTCGACATATTGTTTGGAAAGGTTATAAAGACAAGACTTCACTATAAAGAAGGTAATGGTGGAATTGCTTAGGTTTGCAAAGCTGAAAACTGCCACCTTTGGAGCAAACCGAACAGAGGATATTAGCACAAACACTTCATACCAACGATTGAGCACAGTGGTGGAAGGGTGATGATCTGAGCTTGATTTTAGCCACAGGACCTCAGCACTTTGAAGTCACTGAGTCAAATGTGGTCTTTCTGTATACTGAAGTATTCTAGAGTCAAATGTGAGACTATCTTTCCAACAGCTAAAGCTTGGCCCAGATTGGCTCATGAAACAGGAAAATTAGCCAAATCACAGCAGCAAATCTACTACAGAATGGTTAAAAAAGAGAGAAGAATCAATGCTACTATGGCCCAGTCAAATGCAGATCTCAACCTGATTGAAATGTTGCAGCAGGACCTTAAGAGAGCTGTGAATTAACATAAACAGATGAAGAAAAAAAAAAAACTGGGGCAAAACTTTAACAAAGAGTGAGCATTCCTGGAAATTCCTGGGAATATGTGGATGGAAGCAGTCACACTAAGACATGCACTCCAATGAATATTTAGTATGCAATGGAATTAAGGAGAATCTTTTCAGGACCTTAAGATCTCTTATCGGGGATTCAATGGGGATGTGATGAGCAACACTAGAGGACAACTGCCAAAGCCAATTGCCAAAAGCCAAACTTCAAAGTCAGAGGGTGAGCCAAGTCCTGCGGAGTCAGCTAAATTGGAAGAACAAGATCACGCCCATAGATGCCTTACGCCATTAGATACCCTGCTGGGATAATAAGCTGGTCAACAAAGGAGATAGAAGCCACTGACAAGACAAGAAAGCTCCTTATCATGCTTGGAGGATTCCATCCCAAATCCAGCACCCTCAGGAGGCCAAGCATTAATAATAATAATAATGGATTGCATCTATATAGTGCTTCTCGAGGCCCTCAAAGCGCTTTACAATTCCACTATTCAGTCACTCTCACATTCACACACTGGTGGAGGCAGCTACGGTTGTAGCCACAGCTGCCCTGGGGCGCCTACTGGCCAACACTTCACTTTTTATTTTCAGCATTACTCAGATACTAGATGTTGGTATAAATCAATTTAACATAAAACATATTCAGAGATGGCGCTCTTTGCTTTAGGAGCAGCTGGGATGAACTCATGGCTTTGTGAACTAAGGCAGCACTAACTTTTTTCAGGCAATATGGTAATCTTTAGCCTTCTACTCTCCATAACTAGACCTTGAATCAAGTAGTTATTTCAATAAATAAATAAACATAAAAGACAGCATAGCAAAGGCAAGGCTACAGCACCAGCCCTGAAGATGAAAGAAGTTCACCAGCAAAATCCATGTCAGGTCATACACAATTTGAATACATATTAAAATTTTATTTTTTGGTTTAGATGAGCATATTGAGCAAATTAAAAAGGAAAAAAATATTTATAAAATATTGCTATTATTTTTCCAGTACAAGACATAAAGCTTTGACTTTGTTCTGACTTATGAATTAATAGAATAATTAACTGCTTCTTTCTTTCTTTTATGTTTGTATATACATGTACAGTCTTAGTGTTAACCTTATTTTTTGTATCAAAACTTACTCTGTGCAGTTTTAATTATGTGCTACAGGGCCTTTTTTTGGGATGTGCATATTGTATAAAAATTTGGAATGTGATGAATTTACCTAAATAGGTTCACCTGTTCCACCTTAACCCCACTATGTTTAAACATTCATGTCCTTTTCTACAAAAACAACAAGTAACTTCTTACTGTCTTGACATCCAGGTCTTTATGTCTTTAAGACATTCCTGCAGTTTAACTCGTTGGTGTGTGTTATCTGGCTTCATGGACAGATAGAGCTGGGTGTCATCAGCATAGCAGTGTAAATGTATGCTATGTCTTCTAATGATGCTGCCTAAGGGAAGCATGTATAATGTAAACAGAATTGGTCCTAGCACTGAACCCTGTGGAACTCCATAATTAACCTCAGTGTGTGAAGAGGACTCTCCATTTACATGCACAAACTGGAGTCTGTTAGATAGATATGATACAAACCACTGCAGCACAGTACCTGTAATACCTACAGCATGTTCTAATCGCTCTAATAGGATATTATGGTCAACAGTATCGAACGCTGCACTGAGGTCTAGCAGGACAAGCACAGAGATGAGTCCACTGTCAGAGGCCATAAGAAGATCATTTGTAACCTTCACTAAAGCTGTTTCTGTGCTGTGATGAGCTCTGAAACCTGACTGAAACTCTTCAAATAAGCCTCTGCAGATGATCTGTTAGCTGTTTGACAACTACTCTTTCAAGGATGTTTGATATAAAGGAAGGTTGGAGATTGGCCTGTAATTAGCTAAGACTGCTGGGTCTAGAGATGCTTTTTGACTACAGCCAGCTTGAAGGCCTGTGGTACATAACTGATTATTAGAGATAGGTTGATCAGAGCTCTGACTGTTTGTCAGCCTGGCTACAGTGCTGAAGAGAAACCTGGGGTTGTTCTTATTTTCTTCAATCAGTGATGAATAGTAAAATGGCTGTTTTTTTCCAGGCTAAATGTTGATCTTCCAAATTAGTGAGATGCCGTTTCTTCTTTAGCAGAGTTATACCAGGGAGATAACTAATGGTTAAATGCTGTATAAACACAGAGAGTGAAAACATGTTAAGTCTATTCAATTCTAGTTTTTGAAACTAGAAGAATGAAGTTTTAAGCCATTAGGCGTCACTTTTGAAACTACATCTATACTTACATACAATCAATCGTATGTCCTATGTGTGTACATGCTTGCATATATTTGTGTTTTCCTGTGTGTAGGGATTTTTTCAATACGATCCTTCAGATGAAATCATCAAGAATTAAAGCGAATAACTGCATTACTTTGCTCAGCTAAAAAAGCAGTCTCCATTAGTTCAAATTAGAGTTGTTTTGGAGGGAAGGCAGATGTGTTAAACCCAGGAAGCTTGTAAATGATCGTGTGAATGAAGACTTCTTATATAAATACTATTTGAGAAAGCTGACTGTAATTATGTTATTAAAACTAAACAATAAAATGTTTCTTACTTTATCTTTAAGATGATACAAAGTTTTTTTTTAGATATATTATTGTTTTGGTTAATTATTAAAGTAAGCTGAGTGAAAAATTGTCCTATTTTGTGGTATCTTTAGCTTGTTGTGCAGTATTTTTGGATTTCCTTTAGGAAGATTTCCTTTTGTGCATTCAATAAATCACCCTTTAACCATTTTCATCTCTAAAGTAACCCTTTCTTGCGGTTTGTGTTGCTCAGAAATAAAACATGGCAAGATGGTAAAGAATTCTAATTTTGAACATTTTTTAAATTTACTTATAGATGCAGAATCTTTTCCAATAACATGGTCCCTCTGTTGTCACTGTGGTGGCTCACTATTTTCTGTCTGTCTCACTCCTCTTAGCAGTCTCTTTCTCTTCTATTGTATTGTGTGTATGTGTGTGCATGGGGCCTTCCTCTGGTTCCCACCTTCTGCTTCCTTCTGTTTTGCTTCTTGCTGTCACATGAAAAACTTTCCTGTTGGTTCCTTGTTAGCTGATTGATGAAACCCAGACCGAAGAGTGGTCAGCTGTTTTTTGTGTGGGTTTGTGGACTACCTGTCGTGTGGAAGCCCAGGATCTTCACAAGTGTTAGTCTTGTATTTGAAATGTGTTTGGAATGTAAATAAGTGCACTGAACTGTCTGACCTGTGGTCTTTGATACAAAATAAATACTTCACATGAGATGCAATAAATTCCATGCAACAACCAGAGGTCATGAGACCAAGTTAAGTAGTAATGCAATGTGAAGTGATAAACTATTAAAATTGGCATAGTGAATGAGATGGTAAGCACATAAAATATGTTATTTATTAGTTCAAAATGTATAGGGATAACCAGAAGTACACTGGTTATCTCCAGCTGATCACGGCATGGCTGCCCCTCCATGACCATGGAACTGGACCATGGATCTGCCAGAGGTTTTTTCCTAACAAAAGGGAGTTTGTTCTTTTCACTGTCACAAAAGGCTCGCCAGAGAATCATTTGATTACTGGGGTACTGCCTTTAGGATCTTTACATTTACCTTAAAATATAAAATTGTTGCAATTTGGTGCTATATAAATAAAATGAAATGATGAACTGTAGTGAAAGAAGCCAACATAACATTATAAACACTGACAGTTGAAATGAATAACACTGTTTATGTCTTCATCATGGCACCTTAGTGGGTGGGATATATACAGGGATAAGGTAAAATTTTTGATGCATAGATGCAGGAAAAATGGTCAAATGTAAGGATCTGTCACGGTTGGACGGTCCTTTCCGGACGACCTTGCTTGTTTTTATTTTTGCGTGTTTCTGTCTTGCTTCTCTCTCTCTCCCCCCGGTTCTCGGGGCTGTTTACGGAAGTGCGCGCCATGGGAAAGGCGTGATCTGGCGACTGTCGTCATCAGGAGTCCCTCCTCGCTGTTGCCGGCCCACCTGCAGCTGATTACCTGACCAGCTGTCGGTAATCGTCAACCTGGCCAGACAGAGGTATTTAACCAGGGCTCGCAGCGACAGTCGACTTGGGATTATTACTCCTAACTGGTATAGTCTGTGCGAGACGTGTGATTGTGGCATTCGGCTAGCATGTGGCTAATTGTGGATGTTTCCTTCTTCCTCTAGGAGAGTCGAGCGGAGAAGCGAGTTGGGGAGCACACACTAACGGAGTTACCGCACTGAACACACTGGGAGCAAAGGACGGGCACTATTGGAAAATTGCACTTTGGAGTGGATTGTCGGGCTTATCTGTCTATTTCACTGTAAATAATCACACTGTTTTGCTGTGTTTCATTGTGGAACAGGGGCGCTTACGGGCTGACCCGGCCAAGGTCAAAGCTGTCGTGGAATGGCCCATTCCCAAGACCCGCAGGGAGTTGCAGAGGTTCATGGGCAGTTGCAGAGGTTGGGCTTCGCCAAGTTCTACTGCCACTTTATCGGGGATTTCAGCAAGGTAGCCCTTCTTCTAACCAACCTCACTTCTCCTAAGTTGTCCTTCCAGTGGTCCTCCGCAGCCCAGCAAGCATTTGATCGACTCAAGCACCTGTTTTCCTCGGCTCTGGTCCTCGTCCAGGCGGACCTCAGTCGGCCATTCATCGTGCAGGTGGACGCGTCCGATTCAGGCATGGGGGCGGTTCTCACCCAACAGGTCGAAGGCAAGCTACATCCCTGTGCCTTCTTCTCCCGTAGGTTGTCGCCAGCTGAGAGAAATTATGATGTGGGTGACCGGGAGTTGCTCGCCATCAAGTTGTCTCTCAAGGAATGGCGGCATTGGCTGGAGGGCACTGAGCAGCCTTTCGTGGTGTGGACGGACCATAAAAACCTGGAGTATCTCTGGGCGGCCAAGCGCTTCAACGTACGACAAGCCAGGTGAGCCTTATTTTTTACTCGTTTCCACTTCTCCATTACTTACAGGCCCGGTTCTAGGAATACTAAGCCCGATGCGTTGTCGCGCCTGCCTGGGGAACCAACCCCCCCTCCTCTCCATCTCTGAGGGAGAGCTGGCTGTCCCCTCTCTCCAGCGCCATCTGAGATGCTGTCGTTGGGTCTGGCGGGCTGCCCGAGCGGCGCTCCTGAGAACAGCTGAGCGGAACAAGGCATTGGCAGATCGCCGTCGCACTCCCGCCCTGGACTATCAGGTCGGCCAGCAGGTGTTGCTCTCCAGCAGACACATTCCCAAAGAAACTGACCCCTCGGTCTCTTGGCCCCTTCGCCATCCAGGAGGTCCTGAACCCAGTGATGGTCCGGCTGGCCCTTCCGTCTGCTACGAAGGTACAAAACGTCTTCTACAAAATGTTTCTCAGATTAGGCCCGTCCGGACCAGCCCTTTGTCCCGGGGCTTAGAGTACGCTTGGGGAGTGTGATTGTGTGTACAATGTCTCTTTATGTCTGTCTCCACGTTGGGTGAGTGTTGAGTAAGTGCATATGAGAGTATGAGGGTGGGAATGGATGTTTGTATCTGTGTGTGCCTATATGTCTGTGTCTATATGTCAGGTTGGGTATCAGACGCCACCTCTCTGGGGACATCTCAGGTCCTCCAAGGTATGGAGGCCTATCTCCCCCACCACTCCCCCTGCCAGTGTCAGACGCCCTCAGACATCGGTGCGTTGGTGGTTCTTTGTGTCCGGGGGTGGGCGCCCGAGTACACACCGGCTCACTCCTGGTGGCTGCTTGTCACCCCTTAACGAGAAGTCTGGGCCCTCCACCTCCCCTCTGATGTGGACATCGGGTCAGCTGGAGGCGCAGTCGAAAGATTGCAGCGGTCCCAGATCAGATGTACACACTGGAACCTTTGTTGTTCTCCGCGCCGCGTAGAATCTCTGGTGGCCAGGATGGGTCGGGTTTAAAAGTGTCCAAGATTAGATGTGCAACCTTGTCAACGATGTTTACAAGTGATCTACGGTTGTAGACTATAAGACTAGAGGATTTTGGAATGTAAACCAGAGCAAAAAATAAGTAAAAAACAAGAAAAGTGGATAGTCGGAGCGGAGCGGTCAGGAAGGTGTCTGGATGTGGCCGCGCCATCTTACTTGGATGGATGATGAACAAGGATCACTCAGAAGTGTTCGTCTATGCTCTGTGTCAGGCGCTTCAGTAGATTACTCGTGCTATTAACAGCAGTTAGTTTTTTCTCCCCAGGACATATCTTAGATATTACTTTAATATTCTTGTCTGCTTGTTTCAGAAAAGTGAAGAGACGGGAATATGTCCATTTCATAAAACAGCCACACGCACCAGGCGAGTCCGACATCTTCCGCTTTAGAATACGACTATGCAGCAAACTGGCGCGAAATGACGCGCATCTGCACTACAGCGATGTTAAAGCGGTAGAGTTTACTTCTACATTTAGAGCAGGTGTCGGCAACCTTTCTGATGACGAGTGCCATCTAAAATTTCCTCAGAAGTCAGTGTGCCATATGACTGCATTAGCAATAAATTTAATAACGCTCTATATTAACAGTTACACACTATATAGAAGAACTTTATAGAATTATATTTGTTCGCAGATGTTGGCAGCTATCAGCGATCAGAAAAGAAAACATTGGTTCAAACACCTGAAAGTCCTGAAAACACATTGTGAATTCTATCTCAAGTTTTTGAATGAAATGCGGTGCTGATGCTGTGCTGAGCGGACAGCTCCTGAAGCATTTGAAGTGTCTGAATGTGGAAATTTCAACATCGCTTGAAAAAACTGCCAGCTAGCAACGTCCCTCTCACCAGTAGGTGAAGTTATTTTTAGCCAATTACAAGTTGAATCTGGTAGTTGGGGTTGTTAGCTAAGATACCATCATTAAGAAGTGGCACAACTAATGTGTCTATGCGAGCTAATTTGCGATGTGCACCGCTGGCCCGGCCATTTATTTTTTAATGCACCTTTTCATTTTGACTAGAGACCGGCCCACCAGGTATTAAAGCCACAAAGCCTTTGAATGAAAACGCTGTGGTGACAGGGATGTACACTGTCTTGTTGGTATATATGTATGATATCTATACATTTTACATCAGATAAAAACTTTGGTTGTAAGATTCAGATAATTATTTTGGGGGTAACTGTGACCGAGGACCTGTCCTGGGGCAACCATATCACCTCAGTTGTACGGAAGGCCCAACAGCGCCTCTACTACCTGAGGAGACTGCGGAGCGCACACATTCCCAGATCTCTGATGTTGAACTTCTACAACTGTGCCATCAGCAGCGTTCTGACGTATGGATTTCTAGTGTGGTTCCCCAGCTGCACCAAGGCCGATCAGCAAGCACTCCAGCGGGTGGTGAAAGAAGCTGGCAGAATTATTGGAACAAGTCTGCCAGAGATCAGTAATATCTTCCCCACTCGCTGTCTGAGGAGGGTGCACAGTATCCTGCGGGACCAACATCACCCTGCGCGCCACATTTTCCATCTGCTGCCCTCAGGGAGAAGGTACAGGTCTATACAGGCCAGAACATCCAGACTGGCCAACAGCCTGTATCCACAGGCTGTGAGGCTCCTGAACTCTCTGCCCCCCTCTCACGGACAATAACCATATCCAACTTCTTAATAGCAATGAACTGGTCTGCATTGGTGCATCATATCTTTATTCTCTTCCCCCTCCTGACCCCCCCCCCCCCCTCTTTCTTAAATAGATAACTATCATATCTGATATCATATCTCACAGTACAATAATATTGAATGGGTTGCATTGTTGTATTTTGTCATGTTTCTCAGGTCTTTGTCTGAATTTCTACGAACATTATTGCTAAGGATTGTCTTATTGCATTGGAGTCACACTGGGTTAAATATGTACACTTGGGTTTTAAGGGGTATTTATTATTTTCTTCTTTTTTTTGGGTTGTATGGAAGCCCCAAACGCAATTTCATTGTTCTTGACAATGACAATAAATAAATAAATACTAAATACTAAATACTATTTAATAACAGCGAGACATTTGAAATGAGAATAAGAAAGTATTTCTTTGTGCCCCCCTCTCCCTTTTAATGCCCTACCTGCCCCCCTAGCAAAACTTTGCTAGATCCGCCCCTGCACAGTTACCAGCTGTCAGCTACTTAGAAAAGGATCCTGGTGTTATTTGTCTCTCAGAAACAGTTCATAACTTCAACTCATCCATGTCACCTAAAAGGTAAACCTGTTTCTCCATCACCTGTTCAGCTCTGATGATTCAGTAAGAACATCTCCTGGTTTCATCTTCATGTTTCCCTCTCACCACATATCCAAACCGACATCATGACCAGCAGCTTTACAGCTGTGGCTCCAGCAAACATCAGCTGATACTAGAAACTAATATTAAATAAAGTCTAACAACAGCTGATCAAGCTTAAACATGCTGCTGTTGTTTAGTGCGACATCCGCTGGTTTCCTCTTTCTGGCGCAAAGTGGGCGATAAACAAACAAGAGAGCCGATCAGCTGATCATTGATCAGTTTCATGATTGAAGGAGAAACAGGAGAGAATGAGAGGAGAAGAACAGCTGTGCAGCAAACACAGAATAAATCCAGCTTTGTGTCTTTTTCGTTGTAGCTGAAGTCCGGGACAAACTGTTCCTTTTCACCTCAATACGAAACGCGTAATATTTTCTCTGAATACGAGACCATTCCGTTTTTTAGGGGACGGTTGGCAACTCTACTAACTTATGAATAAAATAAAGTTCATGCTAGCTAGCACGCAGTACGAGTTATTGTAACTGACTGTAAATAGTCAGCACAACAAAAATAAAACTACACCTAAACTTTATATCTGGCCCAGATAGACTGCAGGTCATAACTTCTTACCTGAAGTTCAGTTCACCTGACACTCGGACCGGTAGCTGCCTCGGGTCTCTCCTCTTGCCTCCCCTCTTGCCTCCTCTTTCTCTCATCCACCCACTGGCCTCCACCACTTGCTAATGTTACTGAATCTGTGGAAGCTCCGCCACAGCCACCACCAAACAACTGAGTTATTTTTATACACTGGCCAGCATCTGGCCAATCCACCACCTTTGATTGTTTATACCGTTACAAAAAATAAATAAAAAATCATCGGCCCACCGAGCAAATGCCCGATGGCCAGTCCAGCTATGGTCGTGCCATCAGTTAACCCTTCGCGTGCCTAGGGTTGCCGACCCCTGATTTAGAAGATAAATTATTGAAATTAAATAATGATATTCAGCGAGTTTATTATTTTAAAATGTAACGCAAGTACATTGTAAGTAACTGTAATTAAAATACCTAAAAATGAACAGTAATTAGTTACTCTACTTTTTCAGTGGAAAAGTAATTTAACTACAGTAACACGTTACTTAGTAACGCATTACACCCAACATTATTCTTGGCATTATTCTTAACTCTGAAATATTGTGAACAGCATCAGTGGAAACTAATTTAGAAAACCTTTTATCTGTAAGCTCTTTAGCCCCGAAAAAAAATGCTAAGAACATCCTGCGTATGGCACCAAAAATGTAACATATCTGATGAGTCAAGTCTCTGTAGTAAATGAAATGGTGTATATCAGTGCCCCCTTCTTTCTAATCACTCTAATTGTCTTAATCAACATAAACACACTCTCTCCACTGTTAGGCCCAGCAATAGTAAAGCCCAGGCTTTCTAACTACCCACTCAGATCAAATGACTCCACTGCTACACTGATATGTTGATGGGAATTAGCAGATTTGCAGATTATAATCACACCACGTTTCCTCAGAGGCAGAGCCGGTTTGAGAGGAGCTTTATGGAATAATTGGATAGGCAAATGAGACTGTAGCCATGAACAAGAGGCATTAAAAAGAATTCCCTTGCCGGGGGCTCTGTGCTACCTGGATGTTGAAAGCCTTCAGAACAGGTGATTAGACAGGAGTAGATGTCATTAAAACTCCATTAGCACAAAACCCAGCCCCCAGTGCTCACTGCAACCGCAGACACACACTGGTAATGCAGATCATAAGTGTTTGTGTGTATAAAAAGCCTGTGTGTGTCTGCTGAGTATCTAATGACTCATTTAGGACCCCTACCCCTGGGAAACGTGACAGTAAGGACCCTCTTGCGGCTGGCTCACTAAGTGCCTGCTTATTAATTAAACACAGCTGAGGCTCAGGGGGTAACAGCAATGCTGCATCAGCTTGTCAAGTTTCATTCTACATGTGGGTAAATGAACAGTATCCTCCTGCAAGTGCTGCACAGCCTGCATGCTTTTTGGTTCCATGCATCTGAAATTATGACAAATTCTTGGATGCCCAATAACAACAGATACTGACATGTGGTAAATACAGGACGGCTTCCTTCTAATAGCTGCGTAGGTAAATGTTTGTAGTAAGTTTTGAGTGCAGGAAATCAATAGAGGTGCAGTCCTGGAATACAGATTTCACTCACATCTTGAGAATGAGAGAACTGAAAAAAAAAGTGGCGCTGTGAATGCCAATTATCATTCTACCATTAAAAAAACCCAGCCTGGTAATTTCCCTTCAATGTGTTTTTCTAATTATGAATTCAACTCAAATAAGCCAGGGTAATGAACCCAGTTTGTCCTTTTCTAAAGCCAAAGTTTTCTCTCCTTGACTCTGACTATATTGCTGAAACTATACACAACAACCAGAGGAAGGCGTGTTGTTCTTTAGTATTGTGTTATTCACATATGCAGAGATTCAGCTTGTGTCTGTCTCACCTCTGTTTGAACTCGTTTATAAGCCTCTGTGTAATGTTCTCGTATGACTTTCCTCTAACGGGTTTTACACAGATGCAATTTCATTTGGTGTAATGCTCCAACTATCGTATTTGTTTGCATTTTGGTGTTAGACTAGAAGACCGTAATGAAAGACTGAACCAGTTGTTTGTGATTTCCATTAAAGTGAATGGAGGAACCCACTGAAGTGAAACCTGAGTTACTCCTACTGCAGTGACACTGCTTTATAACCAACAACCCCTGAAGCTAAAACATTGACACTAAAAATAAAGAAATGGTGTGACCATGTGTAAGAGAGTCTGTTGTCAGTGCTGGGATGGTTCCCTGACAACTCGTTACATCCTTAATGCAGAAAACATCATTCATCAAAACAGACATTCTGAAGTAGCAAAACAAGTTATTTGGAAATTGTATTTCTGCATTACTGACAATGTTTCCATTTCACAAAGACAAAAAAGGAGTAAAATTAGCTGAAATGATCTCAGCAAAGTCTGACTCGTCAATTTGTGAATCATCTGTAATTTAGTTCACATAGCTGTTAAGATATACGGTTACATTAGTACCAGAAGGTGCATCACACTTTCCTGCTGTACATCATTTTAACCAACTATACAGCTATAAAAAATTTCTGTCATGACCTAAAAAAACAAAACAAATACATCAAACGTATGCAGAGACATTACTTTGTAGTCCCCCTCCCCGTCCCCGCCCCATAAGATGTATGTACCTGCTTGAATTTATTTCTTTTTAATATGTACCTTCCCAGTACTTGTATAAAATTGTATGTCATACACTTTGCATTATATTTTGTAGAAGAGAATTTTTCAGCGAAACCTACTTCCAGAAGAAGAAGGAGGCACTTGGAAACAGTTGTTGCTGTGCTTCCTGTCCTGCTCTTAACGAGGCTGGATGACCTCTGAGCATCACTGATTGTAGTGGGAACTAACAAATTGTCTGTCTCTTCTAATCCCCCTCTTCGGCTTCCACATTCGTGTTTCTTTCTTTCTCACAATTCCTTCTTTGCCTCTATCAGATGCTGTCACTACTTAATTATGTTGAAGTGTTTAGTGCCTTGGAGACCTCACTAAGTGAGTGGGAGAAAGTTCACAGTGCCACTTCTTTTCAAGATTACACTCTTTTAGACGCACACAAAATGAAGATGTCACACTTTATACACCTAATGAGGATAAATTCCCTAGTTGAGGAATCCCATTATTTATATCAACTGATGGACCCTTTCATCAACTCTTCATCAGCCCACAAAAGCCTTGTACATGACGAGGCCTGTGGGCTGTACCGACTTTGAGCAGATATTGAACTCCACCAGAGAAATGTGGAAGTTAGTAGATGTGTCAGAGAGGGGAAATCATACGATATTTAATGGTAATGGTGGATTTATATCAGTAAATCTATAGTCTGTGAATTGACTTGACTCTTAGTAAAAACCTCAGTTGTAATTCCATTGCTTGAGAGAACTTTGTATTTGGCACCAGAGGACATAAGAGAATATTAATTTTTATTGTTAAACCCAGAACACCAAAGACATACCCAATGCACAACCATTGTTACTGCTGCGTGCTACAATGTTAGAACACCGCATGTTTCACTTCTCATGACGTCGCTTTTTTATTTGAAAAAGGCACAGCCTTTGATCAGGCAGTCAGCGTGATGCCACACACAGGAGTTTATCCAAGGAGAACAAATATTAATAATTGATAATAGTGAGCGATATTTTCTAAACGTGTCATGTGAACTGAGGGAAGACAGCAGGAAGGAAAGCTCAATACAGAGAGTGCACTTCAACCAAGACCTTACAGTAGGGCGCCCCCTGGTGGACTTTATAGTAGATCTACGAACAAAAAAGTGGATCATCAGAATTTGCTTAACTGATGGAAAAACCTGCAGTACAAATGATCGTAGCCCACTCACAACATCTTTGCCAGGAACACAGCAGGGACACACTCCATGACTGTAGTAACTGAATACACACAACACAATGAAGCGTTAGCGTGCCACTGACTGTTTTTAATGACCTGTTGCCTTTGATTAGTTTTTTGTATGACTGTGTGCTTATGCTGATGTCCTCAGTGTTCTAAACGTTCATAGAAACCAGTTCTTTGCTTGATATGAAATACTAAGATGTGTAAATACTTGTGCTATTGTGTACTTCACACACATGGAGAAATGCCAAAACTGCCTTTCATTGTTCTAGTAACAGTGACAATAAAAAAGCTATTCTATGCTATTCTATTCTAAGGTGTGTGTGATGCTAATGCTAATGCAAGCACATTGTTTTCTTTGTGTGTTTCCAGTGTAAGACCATGCTGATGGTTATAGTGTACCTATTCTGTTGTCAGTGGCCTTTGGAATGGAAATAGATGCAACGCTCTCGTACCAAATATTCAGAGGTAGGCAGCTGGGTGTTTAAATTATTCAACAAGCCACATGAAAATGTTCATGTTTACCCAATGTAAATAATGCATTGTAAATTTCTATTAAAATTCAGTCTGTAGACTACGGTTAACTTCTGTTTTTTAATTATAGCTATACATAAACAGACACATAGATTTATCTTTTCCTGACTGTATTTGCTGATGTTCTTTAAAAGCAGTGACTGCTTTTAAGTGCACAGTGGCACATAAATTATTGCGTGTCATTGTGTCTCATCTCACCCCAAACATTTGCCGGAGGTCAGGGTCCCGGAAGCGGAAAGGGATGTTAGAGACGTGTAACCTCTTGGGTTGCTGCTTCTCTAATGAATCGCTGGGCTGCAGGTGGAGCTGCTGCGAACCCTCGGTCTGTGCCACGTCCTCTGGATGCTGCAAAGAAAACACACAACATTCCACAAATTAGCCACATTTGTTTGCCAGTAAATATACTGCTATATAAACAAAATGTAATTAAATTAAAAAATAGGACTGATGTTAGAGGTAAGACTGCTAAACCTTTGTAGACTCAACAATCTGCATTAAAACAAACAGATCCTTTCTAATATGCAGTGACAGCTTGAGATGCTCTGGGACGTTGAAGGAAGGTCTTTAAAATGACTTTTAAAAAGAATTTCAAAGGATGTCTGTGAAGGTTCTCAGTCATCCAGGTCATCGTAGTCAAAGGAGCTTGCAAAGAAAAGCGTCTGGACTTCTTTAAGTTACTTGAAGACGTTTCACCTCTCATCCGAGAAGCTTCTTCAGTTCTAAGGTCAAATGGTGGAGAGTCCCAAGCACGACATCCTAGTGCATTTCAGACCCAGCAACACGCTCAGACAAAAACTGGTTCACCCGAAAGACAAAACGCCAAAACACAGACTTAACAATGTGGTGTATGCTGTACAGTGCAGCGAGGAATGCTCAGACCTCTACATTGGAGAGACCAAACAGCCACTTCACAAGCGCATGGCACAACACAGAAGAGCCACCTCCACAGGACAAGACTCAGCAGTCCATCTGCATCTTAAGGATAAAGGACACTCTTTCGAGGATGCCAATGTTCACATTTTGGACAGAGAGGACAGATGGTTTGAAAGAGGAGTGAAAGAAGCCATCTATGTCCACTGTGAGCGACCATCTTTGAACAGAGACGGGGCTTACGACACCAACTCTCTGCCATCTATAATCCAGTTTTGAGATCCTTCCCAGACGCCTTAACGCCCACTCACATCCTGGGCCATCTGACCGCAGGAATTCGCATGATAAGGTGGGGCCAGGTTTCACAATGAACTCAAGCGTATAAAGTATAAAGCACCTTGATGCAACTGTTGTTGTGATTTGGCACTATGTAAATAACTGAATGGGATTATGTAGTATTTATCTGCTGTCACTGAGCACTCAGACTGCATTTCCACTACAGAGGACAAGTTCCATATTATCTAGTTACATGGAGGGTGAGACAACACCAGCTCTCTGTCAGTGTGTGTTAGTTTTGGAGAGGAACAGACAGGAAAATGCAGTGTTATATTTGTAAAACAAAAGCTCCAGACCACTAACAAGGTGCATTTCTGCAGGTCAGCAGGGCAAAAAAGTCACACACAAAAAATCCCGAGTGCCTGCACCACACTGAACAAGAGGATGCTGCTAAAAACGAAACTACATTAAACTGTATCACA
Source organism: Maylandia zebra (assembly GCF_041146795.1). Classification (NCBI taxonomy): domain Eukaryota; kingdom Metazoa; phylum Chordata; class Actinopteri; order Cichliformes; family Cichlidae; genus Maylandia; species Maylandia zebra. Next base: position 990,979 of record NC_135174.1, on the reverse strand, counting down.
AGCATTAGACAGATTAACATAAATTTGGAAATTTATATTCAACTTAATGTAAAGAGCTGTTATCAGTTCAATAAGGAGAGATCATTAGAAGGAATTAAACATTCTTTCTAACAACAGCAGGAGCCCTGAGTAACATGGCGGAGATGGGGAGGAGGCACAAAAGCATCTGTGATGGAGAATGTTAGACGAGCACATGGAGAAGAGAAGAAGATGACCGGACTAGACCAGTCATGTCACAGCGAGCATGGGAAAGTGGAAGCAAGTTTTGATTAGCCAACAGACACTTGGGAAACAGACAGTGACTACATGTTTTACATGCATACACATAAGCTTCATCCTAAATATGTCACGGTCCGTGGAGATAGACCGTGTGGGAATGTGTGTGTTGGACCCAGACGCGAACACAAGCGAAGATGCAGGAGTGGATTAAACAAAAGCGAGCCTTTTATTATGGCTGATAACAGAACAAACCAGAGCGAGGGCAGTATAAGGGTAATAGTTCAAACAGAAAACCTAAACTGGACATAAACTAAGAAAAAGCTAAGGCTGGAGATACGGAACACAGGGGGTGGTAACACAGACGACGCGACACAGACTACATGAAACACAGAGACTAAATACACAAGAGGGATGATCAGGGGAAGTGGCCACACATGGGAACACAGCTGACACAGATAAACATAACAAGACATGGCAGGAGTAAACAACACTGACGGGAGACTGTCAAAGTAAAACAGGAAGTACACAGGTGCAAACAGGAGGAGAGAGAGAGCACGGGCATAGTGGGCTGGGGAAACATGGAATGAAACAAGGAGGGGAGATGAGGGCTCACAGATACATAGAGGGGCACACAGGGGATAAAAGTCACAAGGGGAAGTCAAATAAGGAACAACACAACAGGACAACTTAGGAAACATGGCCTAAATAAGGAACGAAATACAAAAATACAAGAAACTAAGAATACTGGGCCCACATGGCCCAGGACCATGACAAAATAACATTATCCTCATTTGAACCGTCTTTTCTTTTTTCCCCATGATGTATTTTTTTCATATGAAGAATGTGGACATGGATGACATTTCCATAAGTAATTATAAACTTAAGCTTTGGCGTCTCCAAACTGATAATATACGAAGTTCAAAACTTGTAGTGTTATGTGTAGATTAGAAATTTAGAAAAAAAGATACAAACATAAATAAAAAACAGAAATCACCCAATCTTACACAACAGTGAAGATGTCTCTCAAACTGCTGACCAGTGTTGGGTAAGTTACTTTAAAAAAGTAATTAATTCCTAATTACATATTACTTACTCAATATTGTATTTAAAATACTTATCTAATTACTGTGTCAGAAAAGTAACTTAATTACTAAATAAGTAATTTAACTAAATACTTCAAATTCCTATAAACCTTGAGTGGGCGAACAATAGAAATTAAACTCTTTAAATAATAAATAATTTTTTTAAAAGACAGAGACTCAGTACGCAGCGGTAGCATCTCTTCCACAATGTAGCCTGCAGTCATTTTTTAAGCTCACCTTCAGACGCTTTCTGTGCTGCTGAAGTAAAACCAGGTTTTGCTGCTTAGCGGGAGTTGCCGCGGTGTTATCCATGGATGATGAACAAGGATCGCTCAGAAGTGTTCGTCTATGCTCTGTGTCAGGCGCTTCAGTAGATTACTCGTGCTATTAATAGCAATAGTTTTTTCTCCCCAGGACATAGCTTACATATTACTTTAATATTCTTGTCTGCTTGTTTCAGAAATGACGCGCACCTGCACTGCAACGATGTTAAAGCAGCAGAGTTTACTTCTACGTTTAGAAGACAAATTAATGAAATTAAATAATGATATTCAGCGAGTTTAATTATTTTACAATGTAATGTAAGTAACTGTAATTAAAATACCTAAAAATGAACAGTAATTAGTTACTCTACTTTTTCAGTGGAAAAGTAATTTAATTACAGTAACGCATTACCCAACACTGCTGCTGACACATGGTGCATATAGTAACTCATGTACTCTCTGAGTATCCATGCAGCTCACAAAGATGCAACAAAATCTCCAATGCAGATTGCATTCCAGTTGGCCGAGGCCAGTGCATCACCCGAATGAAGCTTCCCTATCTTTCAGCAGAGAGCTGACCTCAGCCAGGGTTTCTGGTTTGGGTAGATGGTTAGCTTCTTATGTGTGATGACATCATGCACACCTTTGGAGATTAGGCAGTAGATGCATAGTCCTCCAGCTCCATCTCACCCTCTGATGTCCTCATGAGGTCTAGGCTGCCTAGCATAGCTCTGTCAAAGTGTTGACACTGACTCTTTCAGTGAAAACTGGTATTTCTCATAATACCATAATTCTTAAAGTTGTGTCAGTTTGACATTGAAGACACTGAGTCCACAAGAAGGACCGTGGGACCAAAGGGAGCAATCTAAGAGTGTCCCTGCTGCAAGTGGTCAAGAGGTAAACAAGGCATCGGGTGGTCAGGGTGGCAAAATAATTATTTCAATCATTTTATTGGTGAAAAACAGAAAAAATACATAGATGTTCTTTTTTTTGTTTCTTTTGCAAATTGGGAAGCAGCAGCTGGTTAACGTGTGACACTCCAAAGACGCCCTCTCTGTCCAGTTTATAGATGCATCTGTTACTCATATTTTTATTAGGTTACATTGGAAATGGTTCTGGTAACTGGAAGCATCCTGCAGTTAGACTTCTCCTCTCGTGTTTTGTTGTGCTGGATTATAATTTCCTTTCAAATTCTTTTGGTGGGCAAAACACAAACAAGAATATAATGATTTGATGCACAATGAAAGAAATAAAAAGAAAGAGATGGAACAATGATGTCAGCTAAACCTGAGTGATCAATGAAACAATGAAAGAGAAGTGCTGAAGGTAGCAGAGAGAAAAGGAGAGAGGGTGTGTGTGTGTGTGTGTGCGGGGTGGAGTTTAAAGATGCATGAAGGCCAAGTGCTGAGTGAAGTGAGGGCAGAACATTAAGAATCTCTTTTGTGTGTGTGTCCTGGGCTCACAGTGGTAGCAATAACTTGGCAAGTTTATGGCAGTATTGTTCTTTTGACCACATTGGACACTGTGGTCAAACTCTCAATTTTACAGATGATCATCAATAAAGAGGAGCTTAGCTTAGCTTAGAGTGTTGGATATGTAGAGCACCCTTTGGTGATAATGTTTTGTTTATCTATATGAAACAGATCAAAGAAACGGGCTAATATTTTATACAAAGTGTATTAAAGAAATGTTTTTTTGCCAGGTTTGTATTTATTGTTCATTTCAGTTCAGTTCAAATCAGTTTTATTTACATAGTGCCAAATCATAACAACAGTCGCCTCAAAGCACTTTAAATGTTAAGGTAAAAGCCCTACACTAATACAGAGAAAACACCAACAAGCAGGCTACTCTATATGAACAAGCTCTTGGCAACATTTGTGGGAAAAACTTCCTTTAACAGGAAAAAACTTTGAGCAGACCTCAGGAAGGCTGTGACCAGTTGGGGATCAGGGGAGGGAGACAGGACAAAGGACTTACTCTGCAAGAGAGCCAGAGATGAAAAGTAACTAATAATTAAATACAGAGTGATGTACAGACATGATAAGCGAAAAGGGGGGAGAGAAGGAAAAACTCTGAAGGTGGTCTATATGTAATGGGAAGGCTTTAGGACCCAGGGGACCCAATGGAGGGTATAAAAGAGGAAGTAGCAGCAGGTGCTCTTCATTTGCACTGACAAGCGGCTGTAAACAATGGTTGTGTGAGTAGGTGAAGAGCCTGAGAAGTTTTAATTGTCTTCTACACAAACAGTTGTTTTAAACCTCTACAGCAGAGGTTCGAGTAGTGATTTTAGAAGATAAGCCAAGATAAGACAGGTGTGCAGCAAACACAGTTGTCTGCTGGAGGGCAGGCTGCACATGTGAATTTGTCACTGTTTTTTCCTCCTCCTTTTTGTTGCGTTTTTGGTTTTAGTAGGGTCACCTTTTAAAACAGTTTTTTATGCCGGGTTTGTTTTTATTTCTACTGGGCTGGTGCAATATTAGTCGGGCAATGTGCAATCCCAGAGCTGGGCTCTTACCTTAGGGGAAGTAGGTCTTTTTAGAGGTGCTCCGTGTGGATTTGCGGTGAATAAGTTTTATTAAGAGTGATTTTAGTGCCATCGATTATTGCCTGAACGAAAACACTTAGTGCATGCAATAAGTGTTCTGTTGGGCTCGTATTTATTTGGGGTGGATTTGTTTCTTTTAAAGCAACGAGCATCTGGGACCACCGGGGTAGAGCAAGCCCACAGGTGATGGCTGCATTGCTTGCAGGTTGCACCAATAAGACTATCTTGTGGTCGTTAGTGACCTTTCCCATTTTGATGTTTTAGGCCTTTTGCAAACGCTTTGTGTTATTTTAAAATAATAAATTTTAACGTATCTGACTGATATTGACCCTCTTGTCCCGTTTATTCTGGGCTCGTTCCTGTAAGAGCTTTGGGCCTGAAAGTTTGCACAAGTAGTATAGAGGCCCTTAGTGGCTACTCGGTGGCTTTTACTCGCTACATATAATTAGGTAACACAGCTGGGTCAAGTGATGGCTGTTAACAGCACAACTGTTTATGGGAGCAGTTAATGACTGACAAAGATCCTGATATTACAACAAGATCCGTAAGGCCAGCAATGTTGTGGGGATGGAGCTGGACTCCCTCAAGGTGGTGTCGGAGAGGCGGATGCTGTCCAAGATAAAGACAATGTTGGATAACACCTCCCACCCACTCCATGACATGTTGGTCAGTCACAGGAGCTCGTTCAGTGAGAGACTGAGATTACCGAAAAGCACCACTGAACGACACAGGAAATCATTCCTGCCTGTGGCCATCTCCCTGTACAACGCATCCACTTAACACACTGTTTGCTGCTACAACTACACATGTTTCTTTTCCAAATATTTATTTATAAGTGACTTATGTATGTATGTATGTATATATATGTATATATTGTACTATTCTAGTTAGCGTATTGTCTGTCTTGTCTTAATGTTGGTTTAAAATGGAGCACTGTAACAAACAATAATTTCCCCCAGGGATCAATAAAGTATTCTGATTCTGATTCTGATAATTCTGGGATAACAATGAAATATGTCAAATATATGGATTTTTTTTTCCCTGAAATTCAGCAAGTGAATTTCAAGTCTGTACTGTTAAGAGTGAAACATGGTAAACACAAACACTAATCCATTTGTCATAGAAATTAAACACTTACGTTGGCTCATTGAAAAATATCCTGTTAAATATCTTCAATTACACCTCACTTTTGACTAAACTACACCCAGTAATGCAGCTAAATTTGAACAGCTTCAGCAAACATGGATGATGGGTCACAGAGTCTTAACAACCTCTTCAACATCTATTTGGAACATGAGCCTGCTTTGTGGGGAGCCATAGCCCTGCCTCCCAAGAAATGAAGCAGGCATGCAGGAGATCCAGGCCCGAGAGCCCACGGAGGACCACCGAAGGGGCAGCCACACCACCCACCTAGAAAAGAGTTAAGGAGAGCCCCAGATCGGGATCACCCAGCAGCCACAGTGCAGAAGTGCAAAAGTGCAGGCGGCTGCAGCAACGTGCCCACAGGCGGTGACGTGCCCGCAGGCTCTGCTGGCAGCCAGCTGGGCCAGAGTGGAACGAGCTCCAGACCCAGAAGCCTGAGGTTCAAGGGGGGGTGCCAAGCCAAGCCCCACCAGGCAGCCACCAGGAGTGAGCACCTGAGCGCCCAGCCCCGGACACCGAGAGCCACCAACGCACCGACAGTTGAAGGCATCAGCCACTGGCAGGGAGTGTGGTGGGGGGAGATAGGCCCCCACACCTGGGGGGGGGGGGGGGGTGCCTGAGATGTTCCCAAAAGAGATGCAGTCTAAGACTGACCTGATACACAGACACAGACATGCATTCCCACCTCATGCACACATATACAAATATCCAGCACTCGCCCATCATGGAGACACACAGAAATGGACACTGTACACACACTCACACTCCCCAAACATACTCTATACCCGGGGTCCAGGTACCCTCGCGCCCAGGGGGGGGGGGATCAACCCCCAGACCCAGGAGATGCTGCCCTTTTCCCTTGGGTTGGAGACAAGCAGACCGACCCTGGTCCTGCAGCAGCAGGGAGGGCCCGCATCCCCAACCAGACGGCCAACTCCTCATCCTGGCCCCCTCCCCCCAATGGCAAACAGAGAATGGAGGTGGGAAGACCCCATCCTTTCCTCTGCCCGTTCAGATGTGGTGGTGCTGCTGCGTGCTGGAGGGCATGGTGCTTTCTGTTAAAGAGCAGCAGGTGTCAGCACAGCGCCTCCCGAAAACCCTCAATGTCTACATGCATTTAAAAGTGGGTCCAGAGGTGAGGTTAAATACACAGATTGTCCTCTGGACGCTGTTTAGTGTGCCCAACCCCAAGGCCCTATATGTATGTGTCTTGAGAGTTTGAGTAATGGGGATGGCTAAGTTGAGGCACAGGTGGCCAGAAGGGGACAGAGGAGGAATGCCGACCCTGCACCTCAGTGACAAACCTGTACCTCAAGGTCCTGCATGTGTGGGGGTGTGATGGAGCAGGAAGAGGGAGGCAGTTGGGGATGGGGAGGGAAGGAACACCAAACCCTGGTCCTCCAGTAGCAGCCCTCACAGACAAGACAGACAGCGTTGTCTGTGAGGGCAATGTGCTGTTTCCTGATCTTGCTGTAGCCACGTTTGTGGACGAGCTCGCGCACAGACTTCCCCAAGCAATGTGAGGCTCTGCAATTCTGAGCATGTTGATTGAAGCCTTGTTCAGCTTGACAAAGACACCATTTTAGATCTGGTACAGAACTTGGGGCTCACGCCATTGATGCCTCTGATGACAAAGGCCAGTTTGGGCTCAGCTGGCACATAGAAGATTCCCACTTTGCGAGCCATATGGCCCATTCATATCTCACGCCTGTACATCTGCCTGTTTTCGTTGTGGTACTTCTCAGCCCTGGTCACCCAGGCCTTTCGCCTTTTCAAAAGGCTCTCAGGGACCAGCGGAACCTTTTTTCCTGTGTCCGCCACTGTGATCACCGAGGGGGGGTGGGGGCAAAGTGCCCGCTCCCCCGCTGACTCCAGTAGGCACCCCAATTCCCTGGAATCCATCAAGGGCAGAGGGCCTGGGCCCATCCGGACCGGGGCCCACAGTAGCAGCACCGCCAAGCCCCACAGAGCCCGGGGTGGCCCACCCGACCCCACCGCAGAGGAAACTACAACCACACCAGCATTCAGTCAACTCCATACTACATAAGACAATAGACACCCACCTCTGCTAGATTTCTCCCCCACCTGCATAGTGAACTCCTGGAGAGCAGAGACCTCCTGCAAAGGATGTAACAAGTGAATGTGAGTGTGAATGGTTGTCTGTCCTTGTGTGTTAGCCCTGCGACAGACTGGCGACCTCTCCAGGGTGTACCCCGCCTCTCGCCCTATGACAGCTGGGATTGGCTCCAGCACCCCCCGCGACCCTGAAAAGGATAAGCGGTAGCGAATTGATGATGGATGGATGATTTAAAATGGAAAAAAAAGGAACAGTAGATAAAATCAGTAGTTAAAATGTAAGTTTTGAAATTTAGCTTAAAAGTAAAACAGTGCAGATTTGGTGTTTTATTCAAATGCAGCTGAGAACAGGTGAGTCTTCAACCTGGATTTAAATAAACTGAGTGTTTCAGCTGATCTGAGGCTTTCTGGGAGTTTGTGCCAGATATAAGGAGCATAAAAGCTGAATGCAGCTTCTCCATGTCTGGTTCTGACTCTGAGAACTGATAAAAAACCGGATCCAGATGACCTGAGGGATCTGAAAGGTTCATACTGGGTCACTAAACCATTCAGCGCTTTATAGGCCAGCATCAGAACTTTAAAGTCTATCCTCTGACGGACAGGCAGCCAGTGTAAAGACCTCAGAGCTGGACTGATGTGGTTTATTCCATGTTTCCTCAGCCCGCTATGCCAGTGCTCTCCTGTCTCGATGAGAACAGCTCCACTGTTACTTTGGACCTCTGTGTACTTCCTGTTTTACTTTGACAGTCTCCTGTCAGTGTTGCGTTACTCCTGCCGTGTCTCGTTATGATTATCTGTGTCAGCTGTGTTTCCTGTGTGCTCCCACTTCTCTCGTTAACCCTCTGTGTATTTATGTGCATGTCTCCCTCAGTTCAGTGTTGCCCTGTCAATGTCTCCTCCCCGAACCTGTGTGCCTTTCTGTGTTCCCTCGAGCCTTAGTTTAGTTTTGCCAGTTTAGTTCTGTTTCTTTGTAAAGCCTGCAATAAAGCAGTTATTTTGAGTTCAGCTCCTGTCGCTGTGAGTTTTGCGTTTGGGTCCTCATCTGCCTCCACACAGCTAGTTAGTGACAGTACGACGCAACAAGTCATGGACCCAGCAAACTCCCTATGGAATTGGCAGGGTGCAGACTCCACCTTTCCTAACGAGAAGAGAAGGCAGGAGGCTCGGCATGCCCGGGAGCGCGAGTCTGCCTTTTATGGGACTCGATTGGGCCGCGGTTTTGAAAACACTAAGACTGTGCATTCAATCACGGTTGTTAAGGGAAACAAGTTACCGTCCGTCATGAGTAAACTGATAGGGGAGCTCAGATTGAATATTCCAGAGTTAGTTTTGCACCCAGTTACTCCAGACACCACCTGTGTTAACTCCCCTACCCCTGTACCTGCTGAGTATGAGACTGTGGATGGTGTTTCTTCACTCCTGGACTGTGTTGCTCACCAGCCTGCATATTTAGAAACAGTCTATGAAAATGCTCCTATCTCTGTAACTGCTCCTTCTGAGCCAAGAATTACAGACTCCGAGTTTGCTATGCCTGGATCCATCTGTACAATCACTGTTTTAAAAACTGCTAATTCTAACTTGAGCAACTTAAGTACAGCAGAGTTGCTAAAACCAGTCCGCCAAAAGTCTTTGTTTGCTAAAACTGTGTTTGGCTCCACTAACTTGGTTTTCCCAGTGTCCGTTACTGCTCCTGAGCTCAGCTCTCCAACTCCAGTACCTGTTCCAAGGGCAGCACGGGCCCAGCTTTCCCTTGCACCCGTATCAGTTCCTCGGGTGAGGGTGGCTGAGGTCCAGCTGGTCCCTGCTTCTGTCCCCAGCCTGGCAGAGGCTCCGTTCATCCCGGCACCCGTACCTGCTCCTCGGGTGGGGTTGATGGACACCCAGCCTCAGCCAGTTGAGGACAGCGTTGTGCTGATAAAGCTTGGACAGACTGTTTGCACTGCACAACCCCAACAGTTGCGTCTCAAGCCAGCTGCGTGCCCTGTGCAGCTACAGTTAGCGTCCGCTGAGCCAGAGGTCTCCGCACCTGCTTGCTCTGCATCTGTTCTCGCTGGGGGTTCAGGAGAACCTCTCCAGCCGCTCCAGGTCTCCTCTGGGGGTTCAGGAGAACTGCTCCAGCCGCTCCACGTCTCTGCTCGGGGTTCAGGAGAACCGCTCCAGCCGCTCCTCGTCTCCTCTGGGGGTTCAGGAGAACCTCTCCAGCCGCTCCTCGTCTCTGCTGGGGGTTCAAGAGAACCGCGCCAGCACCTCCTCGTCTCTGCTGGCGGCTCGGGTCAGCCCGGCCAGCACCTCCTCGTCTCTGCTGGAGGGTGTAAGACGCCTCCGTCTGGTCCTGCCTCCATCTGGTCCTGCCTCCATCTGGTCCTGCCTCGCTTGGTCCTGCCTTTCCTGGTTCTGTGCCCACCAAGCCTCGACCAGTACACCCGACGCTTGAGAGCCGCCGCCATCTTCCACGCGGCTGGCCTCCGGACCCGCTCTGCCGCCACTGCCACTTTTCACGTGGCCAGCACCCGGAACAGCTGAACTGAACTTTTGTGGTGCCGACCTTCTGTTCTCTATGGACACTGCTTCCCTGCATTCGAGCTGTTTTTGTTTTTCACTGTTTTTGTGTATTTCTGGGCTCAGTTTTGGACTCTTGCTCCTTGTGTTTTGTTTGGTTTGTTTTGGTATTTATGTGCATGTCTCCCTCAGTTCAGTGTTGCCCTGTCAATGTCTCCTCCCCGAACCTGTGTGCCTTTCTGTGTTCCCTCGGTCCTTAGTTTAGTTTTGCCAGTTTAGTTCTGTTTCTTTGTGAAGCCTGAAATAAAGCAGTTATTTTGAGTTCAGCTCCTGTCTCCGTGAGTTTTGTGTTTGGGTCCTCATCCACCTCCACACAGCTAGTTTGTGACAGTCAATGTCACCAGGGCCTCGGTCTCCTGGTGACATTGTGATATATATTTGTGTGTCATCTGCATAGCTGCGATAGTTTATGTTGTTCTTTATAATCTGTGCTAGTGGGAGCATGTAAATGTTAAACAGAAGGGGTCCCAAGATGGAGCCTTGGGGAACTCCACATGTGATACTTGTCTGCTCGGATGTGAAGTTACCTATTGATACAAAGTATTTCCTGTTTTCTAAGTATGATTTGAACCAGTTTAGTACAGTTCCTGAAAGACCTGTCCAGTTCTCCAGTCGTTTGAGTAATATGTTGTGGTCAACATTATCAAATGCTGCACTGAGATCCAGTAAAACTAAGACTGACATTTTTCCACTGTCTGTGTTCAGACATATGTCATTAAACACTTTTGTCAGAGCGGTTTCAGTGCTGTGGTTCTGTCTAAAACCTGACTGGAAGGCATCGTAGCAATTATTCTGTTTTAAGAAGTAACTGAGCTGTTGGGAAACTGCTTTTTCAATGATCTTACTTAAAAACGGGAGATTTGAGATCGGCCTGTAGTTGTTCATTTGTGTCTTGTCAAACTTGTCCTTTTTCAGTACAGGTTTTATTACAGCAGTTTTTAGTGATTCTGGAAACACACCTGACATTAAAGAAAAGCTGACGATCTGTAACAGGTCTGACTCCAAAGTCTTTGAGACCTTTTTGAAAAAACGTGTTGGCAGGACATCTAAACAGCAGGAGGAGGAGTTCAGTTGACCTAAGATGTCCTCCAGGTCTTTGCTGTTAATAGGTTGAAACTGTTTCATGATGTTTAAACAGTTTTTTGGTGGACACAGTACATATCCTGGATATGCTGTTGATGTACCAATTGCTTGTCGAATCTTTTGGATTTTGTCTGTGAAGAATTTGGCAAAGTCATTGCAGGCCATGGTCGAATGAAGTTCAGCTGCCACTGACACAGGAGGGTTTGTTAGCCTGTCAACTGTGGAAAATAAGACCCGAGCATTATGGCTGTTTTTAGTGATGATGTCAGAGAAGTAGGACCTCCTTGCACTCCTCAGTTGTAAATTATAATTGTGAAGTTTCTCTTTATAGATGTCATAGTGAACCTGGAGGTTTGTTTTTCTCCATCTGCGCTCAGCTTTCCTACACTCTCTTTTTTCATTTTTCACCAGTGTGGAGTTTCTCCATGGAGACTTTTTCCTTCCAGAGATAACCTTCACCTTAATGGGAGCAATAGTGTCCATTACATTTAACATGTTAGCATTGAAGCTATTGACGAGCTCATTGACTGACCCTCTGGACAGGTCAGGTGTTAATGGGAAGACCTGGTTAAAGATCTCACTACTGTCTTCAGTTATACACCGTTTTGTGATCACTGTTGTTGATATATTTGTGTGGGCTGAGATTTTACTTTCAAAGAAAACACAGTAATGATCAGACAGGCCCACATCAGACACAGTAATGTTTGAAATGCTCAGGCCTTTGGAGATCAGTAGGTCGAGAGTGTGTCCTCTATTATGTGTGGCCTCTGTTACATGCTGAGTCAGCCCAAAGTTGCCCAGAGTGTTACTCAGGTCTTTAGTCCCTTTGTCCTGAGGGTTGTCCACATGAATGTTAAAATCCCCAACAATAATTACACAGTCGAAATCAACACAGATCACAGACAGCAGTTCACTGAGGTCATTAAAAAAGTCTGTGCAGTATTTGGGAGGCCTGTAAACATTAAGAAACACAACTTTGGATGGGGCCTTCAGCTGTAAAGCCACATATTCAAAAGACTGAAAACTTCCAGGAGATAGCTGCTTACATTGAAATGATTCATTAAATAAGACAGCAACCCCTCCTCCTCTCCTGCTCACCCTGACCTCACTGATAAAACTGTAGTTAGGAGGGGTCGTCTCGATGAGAACAGCTCCACTGTTACTTTGGTCCAACCAAGTTTCATTTAAAAACATAAAATCAAGGCTGTGCTCAGTGATTAAATCATTAATTAAAAATGTTTTCCCAGCTAAAGATCTAACGTTTAATAAAGCCAACTTAAGTGTTTTAGAGGTATTATTTGCCCCCTCTTGTTTGGGAGCAGTCTGTGGCACACAGGGTATGTTTACTATATTTAAAGATCTTTTAGAGTGCAGCTCTCTGTGTTTTGACCAGGCCACATGTCTCCTGTCACCTAAAAGTACAGAAATTTTAAAACCTTCTAGTAAACAGGGTCCCAGCTTCTCCTGGGAAAAGTCACCACTGCCATAATCCTCGCAGCCCGGACCCTAAACACATCACACATCAGACTGCGGAGACAGGGCATGAAGAGGAACTAAGGGGGGCGAGGCTGGGCAATGTGACTTCGATTGCTCTGTTGAGGGTGGGGCTTGATAGCGAACCTTTGGCCGCTCTGGTGGGGGGTTTATGGGGGACAAAAAGGGATTGGGACGGGGGGTAGATCTGAGCCCAGCACTGACCCGCTCCATCATCTCCTCAGTGAATTTCAGGTGTGGGGAGGAGGGAGAAAGGGAGGGGGAGGAGGGTCAAATCAAATCAAATCAAATCAAATCAAATCACTTTTATTGTCACATCACATGTGCAGGTACATTGGTACAGCACATGTGAGTGAAATTCTTGTGTGCGAGCTTCACAAGCAACAGAGATGTGCAAAATACAATAATGTAAACAAGCAAAATACAATAATGGCTACATCTGAAACTAATAAATATATGTACAATATATAATAGTGTATGCATTTCTGGATGTGTATACTAAATATTTTTCTACGTGTGTGTGTGTGTGTACACATATTTTACAAATTAAATAGAGTAAACAATGAATAGAATATATAAAAAAAATAAAAATAAAATAATAATAATAATAATAAAATATATAAAATATACAGAGTTGAATATGTGCAAAACAGTGGCATTACTGTACAGTATGGAGTGCATAATGTTAAAGTTCCAGTAGTGAAGCTGAGGTGTCTATGACGTGTTCAGCAGTCTGATGGCCTGGTGGAAGAAGCTGTCTCTCAGTCTGCTGGTACGGGACCGGATGCTGCAGAACCTCCTTCCTGATGGAAGTAGTCTGAACAGTTTATGGCTGGGGTGACTGGAGTCCTTGATAATCCTCCCCGCTTTCCTCAGGCACCGCTTCCTGTAGATGTCTTGGAGGGAGGGAAGCTCACCTCCAATTATCCGTTCAGAGCACCGCACTACTCGCTGGAGAGCTTTGCAGTTGTAGGCGGTGCTGTTGCCATACCAGGTGGTGATGCATCCAGTGAGGATGCTCTCAATGGCACAGTGATAGAAGGTCCTGAGGATGCGGGGGCTCATGCCGAATCTTTTCAGTCTCCTGAGAAAGAAGAGGCGCTGCTGCGCCTTCTTCACTGTTTTGTTTGTGTATACTGACCACGTAAGATCCTCAGCCAGATGTACACCAAGGAACCGGAAGCTGCTCACTCTCTCCACAGCAGCGCCGTTGATGGTGATGGGGGTGTGTACTTCTCTGCACCTCCGGAAGTCCACTATCAACTCCTTTGTCTTTGCGACGTTGAGGGTGAGATGGTTGTCTTGACACCAGTGGGTCAGGGCGCTGACCTCCTCCCTGTAAGCTGTCTCATCACCGTTGGTGATAAGACCCACCACTGTAGTGTCGTCCGCAAACTTCACAATGATGTTGGAGCTGTTAGTGGCTGTGCAGTCGTAGGTATAGAGTGAGTACAGGAGAGGGCTCAGTACACACCCCTGTGGAGCACCAGTGTTCAGTGTGACGGGGGATGAGGTGATGCTGCCCAGTCTGACCACTTGGCGTCTGTCAGACAGGAAGCTAAGGATCCAGCTGCAGAGGGAGCTGCTCAGTCCTAGATCCTGCAGTTTCCTGTCCAGCTTCGAGGGAACGATGGTATTGAATGCTGAGCTGTAATCTACAAACAGCATCCTCACATACGTGTCTCTCTTCTCCAGGTGTGACAGGGCAGTGTGTAGTGTCAGGGCTATGGCATCATCAGTGGACCTGTTGTGACGGTATGCAAACTGTAGAGGGTCCAGTGAGTCGGGTAGTGCAGAGCAGATGAAGTCCCTGACCAGCTTCTCGAAGCATTTGCTTACGATGGGGGTCAGGGCTACAGGTCGCCAGTCGTTCAATGAGGAGATGGTGGAGGATTTGGGTACAGGGACGATGGTGGCCAATTTGAAGCAGGCTGGGACTACAGACAGAGAGAGGGAAAGGTTGAAGATGTGCGTGAACACTCCAGCCAGCTGAGCCGCGCATGACCTGAGGACGCGGCCGGGAATCCCGTCCGGACCAGTAGCTTTGCGTGCGTTCACCTTCCTGAAGCACCTCCGCACATCCTCCTCAGACACAGTGTGCGCACTGACGTCATCCGCGGTGCGCACACTGTCCGGTCTCATGGTGTTCGCTGTGTCGAATCTAGCGTAGAATACGTTTAGATCCTCACACAGAGAGGCCGTGGTCTGCGGTGTGCTGGTTTTCCCTCTAAAGTCTGTGATCGTGTTTAGTCCCTGCCACATACTCCGAGGGTTGTCAAACTGTTGCTCCACCCTGTCCCTGTACTCACGTTTGGCTGCTTTGATCGTCTTCCGGAGTTGGTAATGTGCGTGTCTGTAGTCCGATGTGTTCGCGGAGGCAAAGGCGGTGCTCCGTGCTGCCAGTGCCGCGCGAACATCTCCGTTAATCCAGGGTTTTTGATTTGGGAAGGATTTAACTGTTCTGGATGGGACGACATCTTCCACGCATTTCCTGATAAATCCGCAGACTGAGTCTGTGTATTCATCTATGTCCCTAGCAGCCACGTGAAACATTTCCCATTCCGCGTGATCAAAACAGTCCCGCAGCGCAGACTCCGATTGGTCCGTCCAACAGTGCACCGCCCTCCGGGTTGGAGCTTCCTGTTTCAGCTTCTGCCTGATGGCCTCTCAGGGGTTTGGGGGACTGGGGAAGGTCGTGGTCCCTGGTGCTGGTCGTTGGTGTTGTTGAGAGAGTTGGAGGCAAATAGGGACCCATCTTCTTGCCTCAGATGTCTCTCCTTTCTGTGGGGGCAGATGGAGCTCCTGCTCAAGGTTTCTGCTGGGCTTTGTCTGTTCTTGGAGTACTGTTTGTTCCTCCTTATGAGATAACTCCTTGTTTGTCTCAGCCTTGGCACCAAGCACAGATGGATGACGTATGGAATAAAACAAGTTGGAGGTGAACAGTTTCACCCCTGACTTGTTAAAATTAAATCCATTTGCTTTAAACAGATGCCTGCGTTCCCAAAAAATATTAAAGTTGTTGATAAAATGCACTGAGTGGTCAGCACATGCTGATATAAGCCATTTATTCAGTGTAAACAACCTGCTGAATCTCTCGTCTCCTCCTCTGACGGGCGGTACAGGTCCACTGATGAATAAAGCTGCATTCAGAGAGTTTACAGTATTTAGTAATCCAGTAAAGTCCCGTTTCAGAACCTCCGACTGTTGTTCGGACACATCGTTTGACCCTGTATGCAGAACAATGTTTGTCACAGTTGGATATTCATCTGCAATTTGAAGAATTCTCTCCTTCAGGTTGTTGACCATATCGTTAGGAAAGCAGAGGACTTTAGTGTTCTTACCGCACATCCTTTGTACATCCTTTACGGCAGAGTCACCCACAATTAGAGTTTCAGGCCTAGCCTTTAGCTTTCCCTGTGGCCTTTTACTTTTCAACAGATTTTCAGACCTTACTTCGCTGCTTTTAGATGGATGGTTGTCCGATATAGATCCATTGTCCTTTGATAGTGGAGCAAATCTGTTCTGCAGTTTCACATTCAGTTGATTTGGAGGTTTGTTGTTAACCTTCCTATTCACGGTTGTCCAGTCCTGTTTCCTCTAGAAGAGCTTCTCTGTCTCGTAGGAAGTGAAGGCCAGTCGGTTTCAGAGATTTCAGCTCGCTGTGCCCTGCCTGTGGTACGTCCTCCCCCTTCCAGGAGACATGATTTATGTCTTGGTTTTGCACCAAGATAGTCCAAGGGGGGATTATCGCTTGAGGATTTATAATAATGCACAGAGTCTACTTTCTTGGTCATGTTATCTGTGCTCCTTAGCTGTGTACTAGCTTGCTCATCGCCATTGTTTTGAGTCAAAGGCAAGGTTGTTTCATTTCCACACAGTCCATTTACCTCCACGTTTACTTCTAAGTGATGAATTTTTGTCTCCAGTACTGCAATCTTCTGCAGGAGGCTGTGGTAGTCATCAGTGGAGGGGGGGGGTCTTGTTGCTAGTTAGCCTAGCGGTTAGCTCGGTGCCCAGATGCTATAATCAGGCTTCAGCTTTGTGTAGGTCACAGACACACGGAGCGCTGAGGATAAGGTAACTATAAAAATGTTGCTGTTTCTGTTAAGAACACTTTAGTCCTAATGATCTATAAGTGTCCAGAAGCTATCGCAGGTAAGCTCATACGGAAAAAAGGGAAAAAAATCAGAATAAAAATCTATAAAAATCAATAAAAGAAGCAAAGCATTTAAAGAGCAAAGAGAGGAAGCGCCCACACTCACAAAAGGAAGGACAAAAAGGCTTTTAATGATTGGCTTGACAGAAAGACCAAGCTGCAGGGGATGTGAAGGTCAGGGTGGTTAAGGAAGAAATGCTAAAGACTAGGGATGGGTACCATGATGGCACCGGTTCTATCATAAACGGTAGTAACCAGACTGAAAAGCAGCGCACATTTCGGTGCTTTATTTCGGTGCTTTTTTTTCCTGAGATGTCATACACTTTGGATCTAGCCAATCATTATACCTTTGCAAGCGTAGTAGGCGGGCCCAGGTACCTATGTTCTTTTAGAGCAGAGCTACAGATTAAAAATGCCCAAGGCGAAGCGGTCAAAGTCTGGCTGTACTTCACAGCAAAAGATGCAAACTCAGCAGCCTGCAACAAGTGCTTTAAGCTGATACTGTGATACTGTCAAAGGAGGTAACACCTCAAATCCGATGAAACACCTGGCGACGCATAGCGGTTTTTTTTTTAAAGCCGAGAAATGCGCCGTATTTGATAGCTTGCTGCGAGACCTCACACTGAGCACATCTACTGCGGGTGTGGTGCCAGTTATCGGACCCGGAGTTAGCAACATCCCCCAAAAACCCGAAGAGGAGAGTCCTGGCCCCTAGCCCTGCCAGTCTAGCAGACATGATGACGGATGATGATGCAGCAGCAGCCGTTCTTCTCTGCGTGAGTAGCTTAATGTTGTTCTTGAGTAATTTACGTTGAGTAGGCTAACCACGTTATTACATTAATGCATGTAAGGTGAACTACACTGTTACAAAAAACATCGTAAAACAATGGCAATCTTCTGGCAGCTGGGGCGCCAAAATACGACCGTGAAATAACAGAAAATAACTGTCCCATAAAAATACGGTTATTTTCAGTAATGAAAATAGAGTTTGTTGTGCTAATTTGACATGGGATTGTGCCTTTTCCAAGTGCTTTTAGACATTAAATTAGGAACATTTTTACGCGATCAAACAATGAAATTACCTATAAACAAGGTCAATGAATGTGGAAATATGAATCATAATACGTAAATGTACAGAAATATACAGTTAACAGTTGGTTTGAATAATAATTGATTGCATGCCCTGGGACAGACTGACAGAGGCGAGGCTGCCATATCACACCATCGGCCCCTTTGGCCATCACTAGTAGTCGGTAGGTGAAGAGTCCTGACCACGGACACAACGACGGAGAGTGTCCGAGCCGGGGCTTGAACCGGCAGTCTTCTGATCACAAGGCGAACTGCCAACTCTTGAGCCACGAACGGCCTAACTAGCAGCGATAATAATACTTATGTGATGTAACACAAGCTTATAGGGATCATGTTATATACTTTTCCATAGCATTACATTTGAATTCGATCTTTCAAATAACGGACAGATATTTGTGAGATCATGATACATTTGTGAATGTATTTTAACAATCTAAATATGCATATGTACAGACAGATACATTTAGTAATCATGACAATTATGTTGTATTACATTACAGTGATTTAACGTTAATTTACATTCAAAATGTGAAGCCAAAGTCTATTTATGTAACTTTAATGATATTCTAGACGAACAGAACATTACTGTAAAATGCACAGTAAAATACCTTCATATTAGGGGTTTTTTCCTACGGTCGCAGCATTACCCGCGACCTTGTTGTTAGTTCACATTCATTGGCCGATGCTTAGCGTCATGTTATTTATATTAATTGCAATTCCTACCTCTACATTTCTTTTTCAAAATATATAATTGCAATGTTTTACATTGTGGCATGCAGAGAAATCTTATCAAAAAAGCTCACAGAGAGAGATTGAGCTTGTTATTTAACCCCAAGCTGGTAGGGGGAGCTCCTTATTAAAACACTTGCCGTGCTACAATGTGCCTCAAGGTTCAACAACAGCACAACAGAAGTCACTCATGGTACAGCACTCTCTCTACAAAACAACAACTGTCAGTGACGCTGCACCACGGCGTAAACACAACATTCAAGATAACAGTTAAAAGTAACGTAACCATAAACAATAGAACAAGAACATGTTCCCTTCACCCACCAATAGAACAGATGTTCCCTTCACCCTGGCCAAAAAGGCTAAAATGACCAAAGAAAAAGAGGGAAACAGCTAAACATGAGAGGTGTTTGGACAAAGTTAGTGTTTTTTCCATTGATTAAGCACTGCTTCCAGCCAAGAGTGATACCATATATGCCCCATAGCTGCAGAAAAGGCTAACATTGTTATCTTTTTACAAAAAAACAGCTGAACATGAGAGGTTTTTGGACCAATTTTGTGTTCTCCATTCTTTAAGCACCGGTTTGAGCACCGTTTAAGCACCGGCACCGTTTCAAAAGTACCGGTTTGGCACCGGTATCGGATAAAACCTAAACGATACCCATCCCTACTAAAGACACTAGATAGTGAAAAAATGACAAGAGTGAGTTGAGAAGACAGAACACATCCTTTGAGGAGATGATGAATGAGTAAAACGAGATGGAGAGGAGAATGAATGGAGTGAATCAGGAAGTGTGGAAAGGTAGTCGGTCCAGATGACATACCTGTGGAGTTATGGAGATGTCTAGGAGAGAGGCAGTGGACTTTTTGACCAGATTGTTTAACACAATCTTGGAGAATGAGAGGATGCCTGAGTCTTTCAGAACCTTGTCACCTGGAATATGCCAATTCAAAAATATCAAGTGTGTACATTATCTGTTATGTTTCAGTTAATATTTATATATGGTTTTTCTACTCTGAGCAGTCAAAGTGCTTTTAACTACAAGCCTCATTCATCCAAACACACACCAATACCTGGGCTTTGTATACCTAAACACCTCGTCCAATGTTCTTTCGCAAAAGTAAAACAATCAATAGAGAGCAGACTTCCACCTTTTGTTTAACGGGTTTAACAAAAACATTTCATTACATTTTTCAAAAATGTAAGTCATTGTAATACATCTTTGACAATAAAGGTAGCAAAGTTTTGGTATAAGGTTGGTATTTCTATGTCTAACCTTGAGTGTATTTCTTCCCAATCCTGCCAGCACTGTCCTTATATTAACACCATTTCTCACCATGCTCCAGGCTTAGTGGCCTGAATATTTGCTTGTGTAACCAGTGGGAAGTGGTGGTGCATAACTATAGTGTGGACTTCCTTAGTACTGCATGAATGTGTGTATGTTTGGAGGTCTGTGCTGAAATGCAGCACATGGCTTATAGAGACACCAGTCTATCTGTGTGTGTGTTTATGTGTGACTAGCTATTGTTTTGCATGCATTTACTTTTACATTACATATATTTACATATGTTGTGAAAACAGCAAAATTGAAGTCATCTTTACGTTTTATGTTGACTTTTTTTCACATCAGGGTTTAATGGCAAGCAGTGCTAGTTCAGTGAGATCTAAAAACAGATATCGGTTAAATCCAAAGTGACAGTCATCTCTCTCATTCCATCTCAAACGACATATTGTCCAGTAGCTTCTCTCGCTGCTCGTTTACCGTATTCTTGAATTACTACCATCTTGTGGTCTCAGTTGGCTGGTGCCTCTAGCAGTGTGCTCGACTCTCCTCTTTATTCCACCAGAATTTGTAGGATAGAGCACATTTCATGTGGATGTTTGTTCCACTAACAAAAGCTCTCAGCAGCCTTTTCTGGCTGTTTGCATCAATGCGAGTGTTTGGTCTGTGATGGGAAACTAGTATGCTAGACAAGTTGCCACTGGCTTTGCTTTCACTGCTCTGAGATAAGTGGTGATACATTTAGGGAAATACACCTAGCATAAATAAGTACATAAGCACTCTGGGATTTATCATCTAAAAAGATATGTTTGTCTAGCTATGCCAGTCCGTATTATGTAGTGGAGAGAAAAGTGCAGTGTCAAGACGTTTTTAATATCTTCTTTAGCACATGCTTTGGCTCTGCTTAAATAAATATCAAACTTGCATCTAAAGACCCGGTTGTGGAAATCAATACTTTATCCATCCATCAATTCGCTTCCGCTTATCCTTTTCAGGGTCGCGGGGGGCGCTGGAGCCTATCCCAGCTGTCATAGGGCGAGAGGCAGGGTACACCCTGGACAGGTCGCCAGTCTGTCGCAGGGCCAACACACAGGGACAGACAACCATTCACACTCACACCTAGTGGCAATTTGGATTATCCAGTTAACCTATCCCCATGAGCTGCATGTCTTTGGAGGGTGGGAGGAAGCTGGAGTACCCAGAGAGAACCCACGCAAACACGGGGAGAACATGCAAACTCCACACAGAAAGACCCCGGCCTGATGGTGGAATTGAACTCAGGACCTTCTTGCTGTGCGGCAACAGTGCTAACCACCGTGCCACCGTGCTGCTCGATACTTTAGATTTTTCATTTATAAAGATGAATCTTTTTAATGATTATAACAGGTCGTTCCAACCAATTACAGTATCAGAGCCTTGGGGCTTATGATCCTGGCCATGAATTCAACTGTATACCAAAGTATTCTAGAGCCAAATGTGAAGCTGACAGCTAAAACTTTTTCCAAATTCGATCATGCAACAAGACAATGATCTAAAGAACAGCAGCAGCTCTTCACAATGATAAAGAAAAGAAACAAAGGGTTGCAATGGCCAAGTCCAGAAATCCTCCTGTTTGAATTCAGTGATATTAAGGAGCGTGGACCAAATACCTCCACAACAATGTGAGATCTAAACATTTATTACAGTTACAAGCCATTGAACCATGGGGTGTATACCAGACAGCGTACTACAGATGTCTAAACCTTACGTCCATTCTCATGTACCTTGGTTATCAGCTTCACTTGGTTGTGTTGACTGTTAATGGTTACATCATTGGCTAGCTGGCTTTGCCTTCAGGTTGACTCCATGGACAAAAGCATTGCTTCTTAACTAATGAAATTCTTTATTTCCTGTTCAGGAGATGAGACTGTCATTCACTTTTATATACAAACGATCACTCTGCCTAGAGTTCATAACCAATGTTCCCTCTAATTTTTCACACACAAACTCCCTGAGCGTCCCTTGGACCACTGTGAGCAACATCAGACGTGTGCACTGTGGTCACGCCAGCATCTAATCCATCCAAGTTACAGTTTATTAAAATAATCAAATTACAGCATTTATGTTAGACTGCTTTTAATTAACTGCTTTATCCCACTTGCAGTGAAAAAAAAATCTAGTCATTGGCCTGTGTAGCACGTTAACATTGTTCGAAGTAAAAATAACTTGAACTCCAATTTTGAAAACACAACTTTATTTTTTCTTTTTTTATAAAGCTCTGACTTGTATTATGAGTCTGTGGTCTGGGAGAGAGTCTGTAACTTTGTCTGCAAAATACAGGATATAATGACCAAAGTTGGGCAATTAATTATATAGTTACTTCTTCAAAAAAGTAACTGAGTTATGCAAACAAAGTTTTTTGCAGCTATTTTTTTAAAATGCAACCAGCAGCGTTTTTTTTAAACTATTTACAGAACAATCAGCTGTTCTGCATCAAATCTGATGCCACACAAATTATTTGTTTCACTCCAAAGAATAATTTCTGTCCACTATGAGATGAAGGAGAACAACAGCCTGATACCTGCAGGCCTGACAGCAGCAGATGTTTCACTGCTGTAACACCTGTAACATTCAGCAGTCGCTTCATTGTTCTGACACACAACAACACTATTGACTACACTACACACTAACTACACACTAACTGCACACTAACTACACACTAACTGCACACTAACTACACAAGATTTGTGCTAAACGTCGCAAATCTCTCACATCTCAAAGCACCGCTGAGTTTGTTTTTGCTCACAGGCTTTCGTTTTTACCGTCTCTTCCTGCAGTAAATATAAACAACGACAGTATTCAGGAAGAAAAACAAACATTGCAGATATTTTATCATAACTCTGGTTTTACGCGGCCGATCAACAATTTAAAAACTGGTATAAAGTCCACACTTTGTCCGTCAGTTGTTCCGTCTGTCCTGCTCACATCTCCAATGGTTGTACACGTTGTCATTAACGTGGCTTCACTCCACATCAGCCGCTTTGCTCGCTAAAACATCGATGTCGGCACATAAGGACGCTGTCATAGCCAGACAACGACGTTGATTAGCTGCGTATATACGAATGTGAATCGCATCATTGGCTGGACTGTGGGATAAGGTGGCCTCGTTCTAATCCCATACAGGAGCAGCCAGTCACTGACTCACACTGCAAAACAGGATTGTTAAAGTTTTAATTTTAATTTCAGGTTAGATTTTTTTTTGTGTGCGCAACACAGATTTTCTGTGTGCAGAGACCGTGCCAGCAGTGCGCAATTGCGCACCTGCGCAGCTTAAAGGGAACATTGTTCATAACTGTAGGTTTTTACAGTGTTGTGTGTTGAAGTCCTGCCTCTAAGAGCACCTCTGTGATGATGGATTACGAGGCAGAAGAACAATCCACGCTTCAAGTGTTATGTTAACCAGAAATGAATGAAGTCTTATACGCGAGCTGAAGCTCATTGTGATAGAAAAGATAACTAATGCACAGGAATGTGTGAATACAGACTCACCGATACTGTGTTAGTAGTAAGAGCTGGAGTGCTGCTGTCGTTTCCTGGCTGCTCACTCTGTGTGTGTGTCGCCGTGTATAGTGTTAGGGTATGCTCGCCCACTGTGCTTGTTCCCGTGTAGTCAGCCGGTGGGTGGGTGTGGGGTGTAGCATACTCAGCAGGAATCCCGTTCTGTGAAGGAGGTGGATACTGGGCTTGTGGGAAAGGTTGAGCCATAGCTTCAGGGGGAGCCGGGGCCTCTTGGTTACCCTGTGTGGATAAGGGCAGAAAAGACATTATTAAGAGTGGATGTTTTTTAACATACTCATTTTTGAGTCATGGTGGCGTCATTGAAAGGTATCCAAAGTGTCAACAATGGTCAAAAGATTTGTACAGGAGCCTTGAAGTGTCCTCAAGTCCAGAGGATGATGTGCTCGATGAATGTACAGGTTATCTAAAGCACTTTGACTAAGATTAGAAAAGCGCTGTAGAAATGCCAGTTTATTTTCAGTTTATTAGTGTTGTGACAATGTGTGATGTTAAACTGTCCAATCAAATTCTTAAACTCAGGCAATCCATGTCAGTTGGTCTGGTATGTGCCACGACTAGGGCCAAGCCTCTTCGTCTTATTCTGACATCGAGCTTTCTTGCTGCAGCTCATACTGTCAAACCTGCAGCTTGAAGTCTTCTCTTCACAGCTGAAACTGAGACTTTCTCACTACGACCACGACTGAGCTGCTTGAAGCTGTTGTCCTGTGAGCCGCCATCACACAAGCTGTTAACTCTCAGAAACTTGTCCTCTGATTCAGTTTCAGGCTTGCAGACCTCTTCCTGTCACAGTTTGTTTCTGAGTGCAGAAGGAAACTGGCCTCACTGACACCTTGACTTTCTTTGCAGTCTCTCTGTAGGACAGACCCACATTTATAAGTGTTATGATGGTCGGTCTCTCTTCCATTGTTAATTGCCTTTTTCTCACCATTTCTGCAACAACACTACTTTCTGCAGTACGATACTGTTCAGCTGATGCTGACGAGGGTCTGGTACCACAGTGTGTTCAACACTGCTTTATGCAGACAGATGGGGCTGCAATTAATCCAGAAAAGTTGGAACACCTGTAGGAATTAGTAGCACCAGCTTTCAAGGCTTGAGCAACCTCCATTGCTGCAGAACAGATTAAATTGTTAACCCATGTTGTCCCTGAAAAAGGCCTTTTTGTGTAATTCTGAAATGTACATTATGTTTCAGTTTTGGGCAAACTTACTTCTTTTTTAACCTCTGGCAGTTCCCCACTTACCTTTGTACCATTTCAAGCTGTTCATCACTTGAACGACTTGAATTGCGATAAATAACTGGAAAAACTGGGCTGTTCTAAAACCTTTGAACAGTAGTGTATTTTCTTCAACACTGACATTTGACCACTGATTTGGTCAGAAGCCTCGCAGCAGCGGTGTGGTCAACCTACAGATGTTCTCAGCAGTTTTGGTTACACGAGTAAACAATGATGTGATGAAAGAAGTGCATGAATAATGATTCAGAGCATGTTCAGTTCAGAGCACGACACAATGGTAGTTAACTTAGATGATAAGACAACAGTGAACCAGAGATTTGATCCATAGTGAGAGTTGAGAGTTACCCCGAGATTCCTGACAGACGACTCAACAAACAACCTGAGGGGACTCTCACTACACAAATCTGTCCGAGGCACACAGACGTACTTCTGTTTAATCTTCATTCAGAGAAAGCTGTCAGCGATCCAAATTTTAATGAGTCCAGTCACCTATTCAGGAAGCTGAGAAGCATATTGGGGGTTAAAAGAGATATATGATTGAAAATCATGTAATGGGTGAATAATGCAAGTTGTGTAAAGTGCTTTGATTGCTCTGGATAGAAAAGCGCTATATAAGAACCAGTCAATTTACCATTTAGTTAGTTCACTTTATTAAAGCTGCATTAAAGATGTCTTCAATAAAGCAAGAGACGAAGGGGAAAAACAAATGAAATAAAATCCAAAATATCACAAATATACATGAAGGCTCTCCACATGCTGCCTTCTCCACAGATATTCAGTGTAGCCCAGTCTGCATGTGGAGCGGGGCTCATACCACATTTACGACTCAGCATGTTACTCTGTGCATACAGTAAGTGGCATTGTCTATAAGAGTCCATATCATTAGACAGATCATCAGATATATAATGTCCTAAGATTTCATAACTTTAAGAACCGTACCACACAGACACAAGTCTTCCCTACTTCTGGCAATCAAAATATTACTCTTCAAACTCTAAAACATATCGAGAGCAGACCCTCAGTAACTGTTTAAGGCCGGCACTGTATGGAGAGAAGATCACTAAATCATCTGCATACATCAGATGGTTCACTATGGTATCACCATATACATCCTGTTACACAATCAAAAAATAGCTTTGATAAGAAAAATCTATTTAGACATTAAACAAAGGAGGAGACAAACACCAACTGCTCAATTCTGCTAAATCCTTCTGGGAACCCTTGTGTTGACTAGTGAATTGTAGTTCACTGTTCAAAGGTAAAAAAAGGAGACCTGGCCCCGAAACACCACAGCGAGGCCTCCTCCATGACCACACATGTGATGAAGGAATAACCATCCGGGAAAAGTTCAATGAGGGATGAATAGTCTGCCTCACAGCTCAGATTTCAGTAAGAAATAAAAAATTAATATTTGGAAAGTATAAAATCGTTCAGCAATAATAATTTATTAGCCTTAGATAAAACACCACCATGCTAAGCGAGGGGGAAGATCCTCCAGCTTCAGGACCTAAATCCTGGTGGAGGGCCAAACACTGGGAAACTGGATGGACCCTCGTGAGGTAGCACGGTCTCAGAGAATCAGGCCTCGCATGTCCAAGAAGGGGTTTGGCAGAAAACATTCCCTCCATGGAAGCTGTCTGAGCACAGGGAATCAGAAACACTCAGCATGGCTTACCAGCGAGACCCCACTTCCACAACAAGCTGAGCTTCACCTGACACCTGCTCTTCTCCTTCTTCTGCTCCCTGGTCTGTGCACACCCAGGAGGACACAGCTGAGGACGCCCGAGGAGACGAGGAGCACCAGCAATACAGGGTAGAAAACGCTGACCCATCAAAATCGGACAGATAAGAGTGTCAGGTGATCATAAACCAAGGCAGTCAAAACGTTATTTACACAGAGTGAAAACAGGACTATGACACTGCAGGACAAACTGCAGGTGGCAGCGGCAAAACCAGACACAGGCATCATTCTGGAAGATGCCTGTGTTTGGTTTCAGAGTTTCCTTTGATTCTTTTCATACACAGATGAAGATAAAAACTGCTGCAAAGGCATCAGGTTACCATTACAATAGATTTGAGTTTGCTTCTTCTATTTGGAGACATGCGATTTTTTTCCTCCCTTTTCTTATGTTGAGGTTAAATCTGCACACACACTTCTTTTCACCTTTAAATTTTAGCCTGCAGTTATATAGTAATGAAAGAAAGACCTTGGATATTGTTGGTTATGTGTTTTACTTTTAACCCTAAACAACTGTAATGTCTACTTGTCTAAACCTCAACCGTACTGTTACCATCGATCCCTAAACCAGTAACAGCAGCTTTAATTTAAGGTCAGTATACTGTGTCAAAGTATCTTCCCTTGTTCCACACATTGTGCCACACAAAATACAGTTTTTAATAAAGAGGTGGGGCCTATTTGACAGTAGCTCACAACACGAGTGATGCACACACACACACACACACACACACACACACACACACACACACACACACACACACACACACACTTTGCTGTGCTGCTGTAATAATGGAGGAGTAGGGACGTAGTCTGAGGGAGAAGCAAAGGGTGAGGCAAAGGGAGAGAGAAAGGCTGCTTGAGTCAGTGAACTTCCATCATCCATCAAAGCGACCGAGGCGCTGACGCACTGACACATCCCCAGATCCTTGTCGACAAATTGCCCTGGTAAATGATTCCTCTTATCAGTGCAATCATACATCCGTCGCTCTTTTCCTTCATCCATTCATCTGTCTCTGCATCATTCACATATTTCTCCCTCTCTCACTGTCTGGTTACATTTTACAGCAAATTTAAATAAACATGCTTTTAAATGCATGAAGGGTTTACAAACATTAATGTTAAAATAACAGTTTAGAAATGGCTCAGAGTGTGTGTGTGTGTGTGTGTTTCATTTACTGTCCCTGCATCAACACTGTATCATGATTGTTGTCTTTGATTTTGGTAATAGCTGCGTCGACTGTGGCATAAAGAATTACAAAATTATTTACTTTTATTAAAATATTTATTATTGATTTGTTTGAAGAATCCACCTAAATTTTATGCACTACAGCAGGGGTGTCAAACTCAAATACACAGTGGGCCAAAATTCAAAACTGGAACAAAGTCGCGGTCTAACGTTAATATTTATTGAAATATATTTATTCCTTCAGATATAAGAATGAATCTTTTCTTATGGACATGTTTTGCTGAAAAACTGAATAAACAAAGCTTAATACTAAACAATATATATATTAGCTGTATAATACCAGTAGGCCAGCTCTAATAGGAATTTGGTATGGCTTAGCGGGCCAAATGTAATTAGGCTGCGGGGCAAATTTGGCCCATGGGCCAGAGTTTGACACCGATGCACTACAGAGTGCATCGGTGTCAAAGTTTACAATCTATGTTACAGTATATGACTAAAAATCTGTGTAAATAAGTGAAATTGGTGCTAATTATTTTTTAAACGTTGTACAGGATCTGATGAATGCAAAGTCTTCTTTTTTGTTCTTGTTTTTACAATTTTGTGAGCAAGAAACAAAAAACAAACAAACAAACCAAAAAAAACCATTTATTTATTTATTTATTTAAAGTTACGCTGAAACCAAGCACACCATTGTTTTTCTTGTGACATTACCAATAAGTCTGATGTGTCACATGGCCCTCTTCCTATTGAAAAAAACAGTTGTGTCCAAGATGGCTGACTTCTAAATGGCCACCATGGTCACCACCCTTCTTGAGGAGTTTGCCCCCTCACATATACTAATGTGCCACAAACAGGACTTTAATGGTAAATGGCCTGCATTTGTAAAGCGCTATTCTAGTCCCTAAGGACCCCAAAGCGCTTCACACTACATTCAGTCAGTCACCCATTCACACACTGGTGATGGCAGCTACATACACGTAATAACAGGGGAATGGTTGGTGATTTAGCCACAGCTGCCCTGGGGCGCACTGACAGAGGCGAGGCTGCCGGACACTGGCGCCACCGGGCCCTCTGACCACCACCAGTAGGCAAACACGGGGTTAGTATCTTGACCAAGGATATTTGGCATGCAGCCAGGGGGGAGCCTGGGATCGAACCACCAACCTTCTGATTAGTGGCTGACCTGCTCTGCCACCTGAGCTACAGCCACCCTCATATCACCAACCATTCCCCTGTTATTACGTGTATCCATATAAATGGCCCACCCTGTACAAAGTACAAATGTTTCATTCAAACACAGGTGGAAAATTGGAAATATGATGATTGTAAGCATTCCTGTCAATATAAAATTGTATTTAGTAGTCAGTATAAGCTTTTTAATGATATAAGTTTGATAGAATACTGCATAATAACCTTTTGATGACTTAGGTTGTTGTTCACCACGAAACTTGTTCTGTTCTTTTCAGATCAGTTTCTTCCCACAGCGATAGTAAGAGCTGAACGAGCAGTTTCACCCCCTACAAACCGCACACGCACACACATACACAACCACATATGCACATGCTCACGTATCAACATTCCACTAAACAAATGTATTCATTGTTGTATTACTCTTCTTGTGTATAAATAAAGACAAGTGCAAGAACATAGCGCGCACGTCACAGGGCGGCCACTCTGGTGTGAGCGCCCTTGCAAGTAAAAACTGCAGCATGTGTGTTTCTACTCTCTGACTCTCAGCTGAAGACGTTTCTTTTAGAATAAATCTCGTGACAGTTTCTATAGCTGTTGGAAATGATTAAAGATGCAATTAATTAAAAAATCCAATTTTAAGGTTCTCTGGTCAAGATTTATACATAAACTTGTTCCTGTCTGTAAGAAGTTTCAGTTTGTTTCAGTTTTATTTACACCAAGTCACAACAACAGTTGCCTCAAGGTGCTTTATATTGTACGATAGATTTTACAATAATAAAATTTTGAAACTAAACCTGACTCTTCTTCATCAGAGCTATCCACACGCCTCCTCTTCAGTCTGCACATTTCACTCTTTATTTTCTTAGATTATTCTTCACAGTCAGGGCTGCTCAGGTCAGCCAGCGAGCTGTGGTGGGGTGAGAAGTCAGCTACACCCTGGACAGGTCGCCCGGACGAGCATAGAGAGACAGAGAGCCCTTCACATGATTTAAAACAGCAGTTACCCCGAGCAGCTGCAGGGAGGAAGCTCATGTGGAAGAAACACAAACTCCAGACAGGTGGAGGAGTCCAACCCCGGATGGCTTCACTGTGCTAACCAGCGTGCAGTCATGCTGCTTGTTTATGAACAAACTCCTTCTTCAGTTTTTTAGGTCATAAAATATGAGCTGAGGGTATTTTCAACAGATTTACAGTATTTATAGTCAAAATGGCCCTTTGAAGGCTCCTGTGTTAAATCTTTTTTCAAACCTGTTTGCATTGTTTGGCTGTTTTTTGCTAGTTAAGACAAAATTGTGTTTTCATTGAATTTTTTAAATAATATTTGAATTCTGTTGGAGCTTTTTTTTAAATGTTGCTTTTTTGTTTAACACCTTATGAGTCTGTTTTAAAAATGTGCTGCAGAAATATAACAAAAACACGTGAAGCGTCAGTGACACACATCAAGTCACACATGTAACAGTAAGCTATGATCAAGGGAGCCAATAACATAATTATTTAGTATCAGCGTTACATGGAAATATCTTCTTATCTGTTATGTCGAATAAAGTAGGCTCAGTGACATCGTCAGGAAACACCTCTGTCTGATGACAAGACGGGTTTAAAGAAAGAAGAAGAGATCAGGACGACTCTGCATCAGCATCATCGTGAGGAAAGCTGCACGACTTTACACTACTGATCATTTTCCTGATGTGAGTACCAGTGTGTGTGACAGTGACCCAGTCCCTGTAAGTGAGTTATGAACGAGTGTGTCTCACACACACACACACACACACACACACACACACACACACACACACACACACACACACAGAAGCAACAGAATCTAATTTAACACTCGGCTGAGCAGAGATTGCCCGACACTCCCAGTCCCTCACCGGCCGTGCGGGGATACTCCACGACCCGAGCCGTATGTGTGTCAATGAGTGTGTGTGCGACGATAGTTACAGAACAAAAACGTCGGCAGGAGAGAGGCACAGCCAGAGCAAGCAAGACAGAAGCCGTGTTCATTCAGAGGAGAATAGAGCAGTGAGTCCAGTGCAGAGAGGAGACTGTTTAGGATTCAGAGTGTGATGCAAGTCCACTGGCTGCCAGCTCCCCGTAGATCTGCTACATGATATTCACTAACCCCTGTAACAGTTGCAAACATATGTAAATCTGCCTTTGTGCCCAATTCAATCAGACCCTACACAAAGCTTGTGACACTGCAGGTACACCCGGCTGACTATGACAAGCTCAGTGCAGACACACACACAGGGAGGCTTTGTGTGTATAAACAAGTCTTGGTTCTGTCTTGTAGAAGATATTTCAAATTAATATTGCTAATACACAAAAAGTCTACTTATATATTTGACATTTAAATGCAATCTAAGTTAAAGCACAATTTTACCATTTTCATCCTTTATAGGAGTTGTGTGGCCTCGCACTTCTTTATACACCCAGGAGCTTCCATGTAATATTCACTGTTGGGGGGTGTGGTTGGTGGCTCGAAGCAGCGGGTTCGGGGTGTGGTGTCAGGGAGGGCAAACATCATCTAATCGTGCCTTCCCTGCTTCAGCAGCGGCTGGATGCGAGAGGAGGTCTGAGCGGCAGAGAGCTGGAGCAGCGAGAGCTGACAGCACGGCTGTGTGAATAAGTAAAAAAGCTGAAAGTGAGCATTCAGAGCCGTGTCGGTCCTTCTGCATCACAGAGCAGCTTGGGGTTCTTGCTCAAGGATACCCAGACCGGAGCAGCCAGGACTGGATCACCTCCACCTGCTGAGCTACAGCCCACTCACAGCAGCCAAGCTCCAAGTCAGTGACACAGTGGCACACACATGGCTGCAGGAGTGCTTGAATCCAGTGTTGGTGGGAAAAACATCACAAGTCAACTTCAAAGC
Source organism: Maylandia zebra (assembly GCF_041146795.1). Lineage (NCBI taxonomy): Eukaryota > Metazoa > Chordata > Actinopteri > Cichliformes > Cichlidae > Maylandia > Maylandia zebra. The sequence goes on along the minus strand of NC_135174.1, from coordinate 959,473 downwards.
CATCTACAGTGCACCAAGTGTTCCAGTGAACATGCATCAGTGACCTGCAGCGTCCCTACCAGGAACATCCCCATGCCACTTTGAACAAATACCACATGTATGATGCGCCTTCAATCAGGACTGAAGACAAAGTTATTTAAAAGCCAGAAACACATATGTAGGAGATCTACAGGTACCGAGGTCTGATGGAGCCATGGGAAGCAGGTTAAACAGTATAAGTGTTAAAGGCTGTGACCCCAAACTGGAAGAACTAGCATTAGCAGATTCAGAGGTCTCCCACAAGCATCCAGGTACAAACTGTAATTCATTTGTGTTGGTTAAAGGTGCAATGAGAAGTGCCAGTGTAGGTCATATTTCCTTCTTTCATTGTCTTAGGCTACGTTCACACTGCAGGTCTTAATGCTCAATTCCGATTTTTTGATCAAATCCGATGTTTTTGTCTGCTCGTTCACACTACAAATAAAATGTGACAGCAAACGCGCTCTAAATTCAAATTTTTTTCCTTATTTGTCACGTACACAGTCATACACAGTACGATATGTAGTGAAATGCTCTAGTGTGAACGCTCAAAGCGCCCGCATGCGCAAAAGAAGACGTCACACACAACGCGCTCTGTTTAGACCCAGAGCAACAGTATGTTTGACTGATGGACGTTAATATAAAGACTTCGGACTTTACGTTTCCCAATTTTTTGCTTTAAGTTATTTTGTTATTTACATAATAATGTAGATAATCTAATAATGATCCTTATTGCTGTTTTAGAGGAGCGGTGCTTCAAAGGATAGCTGCAGATTTCTGTCAGAATCTGCAGATTATACAGAACAAATAAAATGTTCACCAGTGAAACGTTGTCTTCCCAACAGTTTCACTGGAGGGCCAGGAAGCGTTCACAATGTCTTATCGGGCGCTGATAATTGGCGTCTGTCTTGTGTCAGTGACGTAAAAGACGGATTTAATGCGACGTGACCATCAAGCAGCAGTCGCTTTCTAAAACATCAGATATGTATCTGATTCAGGACCACATACGAAAGTGACCCAGATCGGATTTGAAAATATCGGATTTGTGCCGTTCACACTGTCACCATGATCCGATATGTGTCGCAGAGGGTCAAAGAAGTCGGATTTGATGCGCTTTCACCTGCAGTGTGAACGTAGCCTTATTCATGCCAATGTAAAATGTGCATTGAGACATGTGAGTTCATTCTTCAACAGAAATATTTTCCTAAATGATAAGAAAACTTTCCTCTGTCTTATTGTTACTTTGGCTAAAGCTGCAAAGATGTCAGCACTGCTGCTTGGAGGCAAAAAAGTCTATAAAAGAGAAATCTTTTATATTTTATAGACTTTTTGTGCAATTTTTATAATAACTCTATGCAAATTAAAATATATCTGATAGACACTGAATTATATATCGTTTGGCCTCAGCACCAGGTATTTTGTGGAAACAAAAAAAACAAAAAACAGATGTAATGTTTCAAGATCTTATAAATAAAATAATTACAATAAAATGACACGATGTCATTTCCTGTAACTGGCAGATCCTGTTTTAGTTACCAGTCAGCACTGTGACTTTACATGTTGTTGAATAAATTGTTGAATTGTTGAAATAACCGTAATAAGGGACACACACCAAACCCCACGTTCAGTTTTTAGATTTATTTAAAATTAAAATCTTCAAGGTGACTAGTATTTATATCTATATTGTAACCCTAAAATAATACAGAGAGTACCTCAACAATCAGATGAGCCGCTATGAGCTAACACTTGGTCAGGGTGGGAAGGAAAAACTCCCTTTAAACAGGAAGAAACCTCCGGCAGGACCAGGCTCAGGGAGGGGCGGGGCCATCTGCTGCGACTGGCTGTCAACGAGGGGAGGAAGACGGGAGAACGGGACACTGTGGAGGCGAGCCTGAGATGGCCTGTATTTGAATAGCGCTTTACTTAGTCCCTAAGGACCCCAAACACTACATTTAGTCATTCACACACATCAAACCTCTGTCGCTGTGAAACATGTATGTACGTTTCTGCATGGATGGGATCTGGATGGACCAGCTGCTGATTGCACAGGTGTACTCAGTGCTCATAACGAGAAACTCTGTTCAAACCTGAATTTGAAACGTTGGCTACCATAGCAGTATAGTATTGCAACATGGCATTTGGGTCTTCTAACTAAAATGGGAAAACAGGAACATAAATAGTGCATCATTGCCAGACCTGGCCCACATCTGGTTGACATAAACCATGACACCAGTCAGTCAGCAGTGCCGGCTTGATGCCAGATCCGGGCCAGACCTGTCTGCTATGTGGGGAATGTCAGAGTTTGCTTCAGTCCATTAAAACATCAACAAACAAAACAATACGTCTGCATTTCTCTAAATAAATTACATAATATATTTTTAGGAAATAAGTTACCCCCCAAAAATTCTAGATGTAGCAAATGAAAATGAATATATGCAAATGAATATTTCTTTGTGTTATTTCATCGGAAGGGTCAATAAACTTTTTAAAAAACTGAGTTTTCTCTTTGTAAGATTTAATTAATATTCTTTATGTGAAAACTGTTACAAGTCATTTTGGTTTTATTTACATTTTCTACAGCACTGTTACTCTTTTCCAACTTTCTTGAATTTGAGTTGTAGCAGATTTGAGCTCTTCACCAGTTGACTATTTCTACAGTGTTTCAAACTTGTGTGAAACTTGTATGAAAAGCATATAAGAGTGAAAACAGATATAAGATCCCTTGAAAAATTATATAATGAAACTTGTATGTTTTGGAAACTTACTAAAACAATGTATGAAAGTAATGAGAAAGTGGCCACTTTCATGAGTAATCACATATAAGTTTTTACTATTTCTTTTCCATATGGGAAACTGGGAGACAAACTGGGTGATAATAGTTCTGACACTTGTTAAACACGTGTATTTAGTCACCGTGCAGTCATTAACGGCTCACACACCTGGAGATGTAACATCTAACATGAACCAGTAGCATCACTCTACTTTTTGGTATCTCATTTAAAGGAGCTGAAACCATTCACCAAATATTTCAGTGAAACACTGATTCATAAAAGGATGATAAATGTAGTCCCTAATTTTACTATGTAGATCTGCTTCCTGTTGTTAAAACTGTTCAAATATGTAGTTTACACTTGTGAACATGAGGTTTCTGTGATTTAAATAGTGGTTAAAGTTATTATAGACCAGACTCATTCAATGGTGGTGATAAATAATTAAGTTTGTTTGTAACAGAGAAATAAAACCTGAATTTTGTGACTGCTGCTTTTTCCACAAACCATTTAAAGAGAAACTTTGGTGCCTTTAGGAGCCTTTGTCTTTACAAGTTTTCTGTTTTAAGATCATTTAAAGGACCAGAGCAGACTGACGGCAACACTACAGAATTACAGAGGACCTCTGTCACAGTCCACGTTCCCCTCTGACGTACAAATCAGAACACATCAGCATCACTGATGCTCCAAAAGGACTTTGTTTCTTATCTTTGTACACTGAAAAAAAGGCCATGTTGGATTTACTTGATTCAATAGTGGACATTGGTTGCACACAAATGTTTTGCTTTGGCAGAAACTTAAACAATTGTGTTCAATCAACACAACTTTTTCATATTCAATAAACATGTGCATTTTGTGTTCATAAAACGCAATTGAAGCGGTTGCAGGGGGGCTGGGAAATAACCCTGAATTGTTAGGCAGGGTACACCCTAGACAACTCACAAGTCTGTCACAAACAACCATTTGCACTTACATTGAGAGGTAATTTAGAATCATCAATTAACCTAACTCTAACAACTGCACGACTTTTAACTGTGGGAAGAAACCAGAATACCCAGAGAGAAACCAGTGCAAACTAGCCAGATTGTGGATTTGAACCCAGGCTCTTCTACTGTGACGCAACAGCACCATGCCACCAATCCAGACTTAACAAAGGAAAGCTATGATTTCAAGGCTTGATGCAGAATTTTTTTGTACGTTTTGTGATTTTCCTAAAGTTTGACATCTCGTGCAATCTTGTGAATTTCATGCGTTTAGCAACTAACCACTCTTACTAGATTGTATCATGTCATCTCAACAAGGACAAATTAAGTTGTTGAATTTCGTACAGATCCTTCATGATTTAATTACGTTCATAGAAGCATGAAATTATTGTGTTTAAATTACAAGTTAGACTTTTTTAAGGTAACAAACACCCAATTTACTTTTTTCAGTATACCAAAAAAAGTAGTGGAGGCAACTCGATTTGACTGAGATGGATGCCTTTCTAAAACCACGATCCAAAGCATACGGGACTGAAAGTTATTGACTTACTTCACTCGAACATGATATGAACAATTTAATCTAGCCTCTCTGCATATCATGTAGTTTCTACACTATATAGTTACACTTAACTTTAAAGCATGAGGCACTTATGTTAAATACACGCAAGATGCTTACGTAAATCCAAGAGTTGGCCAATCCCTTTTTTTCAGTGTATCCAGTCCACAAATTTCCATTGAAGATCAAAGCACATTGATTGGCTTCTCACCATCACAGATGGAAAACATAGCAGTTAACAAACTATGTTCACTGACGACTGAAAAGCTTTGAAGTGGTCAGTGAGCTGGAAGTGCATACATGTGACAGTCCAGCATTATACTCAGCTGACCCTGAACACTAACTTGCTAGCTAGTGCAACATCCTGCCAGCACAGGTAAAAGGATCTTGTCTCCTTCACCTGGTGGGACTTTGATGATTGGATCCACCGGCCCACATCTGGATTCCACCCAGTGGTTTCCACCAGTCAAAGTGCTGCTCGATGAGACCGGCCCACAGGCTTCCTCTGGATGTGCTGCTAATCAAATTCCAATCAGGGTGTAAGGAGTGAGGGGCTTAGCATACATATTAGACTATATGGGTCAAAGTGCCACCAGGGAACCTAGAATTTCACTTTATCAGTGTTTGAATTTGGTCTCCTTCATCACTGCGCATGTCACACACGGCTGAGCTGGGCTGGTTTGGATCAAGGCAGTCTCAGTTCAACCCCGACACGGGAAGATGCACGGAGATCTTCAACAACATTTACATGTGTTAAAAAACAGACCACCTCTGTAACCGATCAAGAACACAGCAGCGCTGACTTTTCACACACAGACTTTCCTCGGCTCTCTGTGCCATCAATCACAGATAAGAGCGTCTTATTGAATGGATTGACTTTACTCTGAAAAAGAAACAATAAAAGGTGGAAACCAACCAAAACTGGACATATGTAGTTTAACAAAGCTACCTCCCAGCTCAGAGTGGGATAGCAAACAATGCATGGCTGACCTGTGTCCATACAACAGTACTGAAAACAAGGGCCTTTGTAGCACAGTCAAAACACTGAACCCAGCTTCTGCCTCACTCAGGCTCTACAGAGAAGCACGAAGGACAGCTGGAGAACGACTCAAAGAGATGCATGAATAAATGAAGGTGTGTGACTGAGTGAACAGGACTAGTAGAAAGCACTTTATCTGCTCAGGCTGATCAGGTGTTGTGGAAGCAGCGGTGGATGGACTGGATCCAGTCGTACAAAGAAGAAGGAAAACACAGACTTTTATGAAAATCCCTGATTGTTCCCAAAGGTGTCCAGTTTATGGAAGCACAGACTTTGATGAGAAATAACATCACAATCCTTTTCCTTTACAGAGTTTGTTGCTAATTATTCTGTTGCACATACTTCAAGTACGCAATTTTAACAAAATTTCAGATTGTATTTACTTTGTTACATATGTGTGAAATTCAGTGAAATATTCTGCTGAATATGACAACTGAGTGTGCACAGTGTTGGGAAGGTTACTGTTAAAATGTATTCCACTACAGATTACAGATTACATTACCCGAAATGTATTTTGTAACATATTCTGTTACGTTACTCAATGAGAGTAACGTATTCTGAATACTTTGGATTACTTAATATATTATCATGAATTTTACAACTTCATGAATGTCCTATTGCTGTGTGATTTATTACTATTACTGAAGGTTACTCTCCACACCAACACCAACCAGATGTTTAAATTTTAATATAAATGAGTAACAGTAGGTGGACATTAGGTAAGGCTGCACTTTTTGCAGCGATCTCGTATAGAAAACTATTCCTCGCGTATATAAAACAGGTCCGCGGCTCCGAACCGTAGTAAAGGGACCTCTGGCTGATACGTCGGGTTCGTGTCGGGCTCGTAGCTGAAAACTAGCTTTACTTTGTTGTCTGGGTCAACTTTGCTAGCGAGAGACAGAGAGAGGCGTTGAAAGGCTGCTCCAACGGCTCTTAGAACCGACTCTTTGAAGTGAACGACACGAGCCGGTTTTTTTTGTTTGTTTTTTCTCTCACCCTCTCTCTTTTTACAACTACATGTCTTTACGCCCTTTTTTTCACTTCACGCCGCACGTGAGCTGTGTGCTTGCACTGAGCGGGGTGGGGTGGGGGGTGGGGAGTAGTTACACTCACAGTAGCACAGGAACTGAGCGGGAGGGAGAGAGAGAGAAAGAGAGCCAGGGACAACAACAACAGACAACATCGTCACATCAGAAAGGTATAGTTATTATCATTATTATTATTATAGTAATCATCCACAATTATTTTCAGTTGTGGACGATAAAGGATTCAGAAAGTTTATTCATGCAGTGAATCCTATCTATGCAATTCCAAGCAGGAAAACACTCTCCCAAAAAAATCATCCCAGGTCCATATGACAGAGAATATGCATCTTCTTTTTCTTTTGCATGTCTTAATTTATATTTAATTGTGTTGTGGTTTGCAGTGTTTTGTGTTGTTTCACTTTAAATTTGTTTAAAAGGAAAAAGCTGAAAATTTAAATAGTTAAAAGCTGAAATGTGAATAGTTGGTTTTTGTATTTTATAATTTATTTATTACATTTTATGTGGAGTGAATAAATAAAAGTATATTTACGGTGGCCCCTAGAGACAAAGCACGTACAAAACACATTCTTTGTGTTTATTCTACATTTACTTCATTATATTGCATAAATGTCAGTTACAAGCTTAACTTCCTCGCAATTGATTACAGAAAATTGTGAGATTAATTACTTAATTTTTCAATTTATTGACAGCACTAATACATATTTTTTACCATAACTCTGGATTTAGTTGTTTGAAACTAGTTTTAGGAAATGCTCAAGTGTGGAACAGATTTCGGTATTTTAATGTGTCCTCGGGTTTTTCTTTTAGCTGACGGTGCTTCCTGGTACGCACACACACATTTTCATCGTGTGTCACTGTCACTTACTGACACACCACACGACGCACACAGACAGACGCGTGCTCACGCAGATATGGTGGTGCAACACCCTCTGACAGTTTCCAGAAAGGGTGGAAGGCCAGACTTTAATTGAGTGAGCATGTTGCAGTGTGTGCAGTGCTAGTGAGTGTGTGTGAGAGTGATGGGGGATTAGGAGGGGCAGCTGTCTATCACAGTGGGACTAATAGGACTCCGGGCTCAGGAATGCTGATGTGGGCTCGATGCAAAGGAGCGTGTTTCATTGTCATTCACACTCTGTGTATATACTGTGTGTGTCATGAGAAATTTGCCTCCCCACACACCCCCAATTTTCAGATAGATTTCAGATGTTTTTCTGTTTTTTCTATTTAAACCTGATCAGCACAGCAGCTTTAGTCCAGCTGCAAAAAGCTTTAATTGAATCCAATTTTATTTATTTAGTGCCAAATCAAAACAACTGTTGCCTCAAGTCGCTTCATATTGTAAGATAAAGACCCGACCATAATAAAAAAAACAAAACCCCCTTTGAGCAAAACCTTTGGAGACAGTGGGAAGGAAACCCCCCCTTTAAATAGGAAGAAGCCTCCAGCAAAATGAAGCTCATCTACACGAGTGGTAGGGGTGAGGGGAGGAAGACAGGCCAAAGACACGCTGTGGAAGAGAGACAGAGATTAATAATGACTAATGATTCAATGCAGAGTGGTGTATAATCACATATTTAGTGAAGAGGAAACACCCAGTGCATCATGGGAATCCCCCGGCAGCCTACGTCTATTGCAGCATAACTAAGGGAGGATTCAGGGTCACCTGGTCCAGCCCTAACTATATGCTTTAGCAAAAAGGAAAGTTTGAAGCCTAATCTTGAAAGTAGAGATAGTGTCTGTCTCCTGAATCCAAACTGGAAGCTGGTTCCACAGAAGAGGGGCCTGAAAACTGAAGGCTCTGCCTCCCATTCTACTTTTAAATACTCTAGGAACAACAAGTAGGCCTGCAGAGCGAGAGCGAAGTGCTCTAATAGGGTGATATGGTACTACAAGGTCATTAAGATAAGATGGGGCCTGATTATTTAAGACCTTGTATAAAACATGTGTGCCACATTCACATGGATGTAAAAGTGTGAGATTCAGAATTCAGTAAATAAAATACATTTACATTAAAGTTTGAATGTTCACAGGCTCGCATTCAAACTTTACATAACAATGACAATGAGACAAAACAGAGGCACAGATGCTGCCAGCCAAACTTATATCTCTGCTAAATGTCTTATAATTCAAAACTAACAACCTAAATGCATGACCCTGCGATACCCACCATCCACGCACCCTCACACACACACACACACACACACACACACACACACACACACACACACACACACACACACACACACACACACACACATGATTACTGAAGCTCCATAGACCTCAGTTTAACCACACTGTGTTGGAAAAAGATATCTACCTTAACAAAGCCTGAAATGAATCAGTTCAGTCCTCCATCTCTTCCTTCACCCTCTTTCTCCCCTACTTGAAGTCAAGTGGCATTTCCAATTTGAAATTGCTCCCCAGCTCTTTGTGAATGAAATTGAATCACACTGAAAGGCAGTGATTGATTATTTCTGAACACAGTGGTTTCCATGGTGTGTACCTGCCGTCCTACATTGCCCAGTCAATCACGACAGTGTGCTCATTCATGAGAAAGGAAAATGCAAATAAGTGCATGTGTGTAACATCCACCTCACACTGAAAACCGAATATAACACACTGTGTGTTTCAGAGCTCATACGTGTGTAGACACAAACATCTCAGCCCACCAATGCTCTTCTTACACACCTACAGCCCGTACAGCTGTTTGTTTAATTACACATGAAATATGAAGTCAGTCACTGACATCACCCAAGAGTCCTACTTTCTACATGCTGTGCTTACTTCTTAGTCACTCGATTGATCCAATTATGAAAATGCTGAGAAATCTGAGAATCTGTCTCATTAAATACCAGATAAAATGATCAGATTTAATTTTTATCTCTGTCTATCTGCAAAATCCATCTCAAGTGCGTTTCTTGAGTGCATTTCTTTCTCTGTCCATTGTTCAGATAAAGGACCAGAGTTTCATTTGGGAAATGCGTCTCAGCCCTCTAAGCAGCGTCTGGTGCATACCTACGCAGTCAGGCGGACTCTGTCAGGCTTTGGAGTTTCAATAATGTTTCATTTCATTTTCAGAAACCTGCCTGAACTTGAACAGAACATGAATTGAAAAAGCTGGGTCAATGACCAAGGAATCTTGTAAGTTTAAGTTCATTACACCAGGGCTGCAGGCTGGAGTGTAGTCCAAAGATTCCAAGTAGAAGTCAGTTAGAGCAGCATCAGATTATATGACAGTAGTAATGAGCTGTGCCCTCTTCTGTTTTAGGGTGTTTAACATGCACATCGCCATTTCTTACCCTTTATTGAACAGTTCTTTAAAAATGACAAAGTATATCTGCCTTACGAACCAGACAAGTACAGTTATATTTGCTCATCATCCATCCATCCATTCGCTTCCGCTTATCCTTTTCAGGGTCACGGGGGGCGCTGGAGCCTATCCCAGCTGTCATAGGGCGAGAGGCAGGGTACACCCTGGACAGGTCGCCAGTCTGTCGCAGGGCCAACACACAGGGACAGACAACCATTCACACATTCACACCTAGTGACAATTTGGATTATCCAGTTAACCTATCCCCACAAGCTGCATCTCTTTGGATGGTGGGAGGAAGCCAGAGTACCCGGAGAGAACCCACGCAAACACGGGGAGAACATGCAAACTCCACACAGAAAGACCCCGGCCTGATGGTGGAATTGAACTCAGGACCTTCTTGCTGTGCTGCCAACCCAGACAGCCAGCTTTTCACATGTGGTCTAATTTCCATAACTTGGTTATGCTGTATTTCACCTGTAACAAGCAGTAAATTGTGTTTTTTTGGAGAACTTTGCCGGGCTGTCTTTCAGTTAGTAAATCCCCAGGATACATAGTTTAGGACAGGGATTCAGCTTAACTCTTGTAACATGTACAATTACAGTACATCTGAAACTTCTTTCAAAAACCTTTTTCTGAACATTCCCACAGGCAGTGCATCTCTTCCATTGTTAATTGCCTTTTCTCACCATTTCTGTACCAACACACTACTTTCTGCAGTACGATACTGTTCAACTGAAGCTCACGAGGGTATGGTACCACAGTGTCTTTAACACTGCTTTCACTAGCAGGGACCACATCCTTGGTAACGATGGGCGATGAGGGATGAGGAGTGTGAATGGTGCTGCGGTTTGGGGAAGGCCTTGAAGGGGACTGGCGACAGCTCTCGGGCCGGGCAAAACCCCATGTACTAACGAGAAATAAATGGAGGAAAGGAAGAGAGGAGAGGAGAAGAGAGGAAAGAAAAGGGGGGGCATCAGGAATTGGGGAAGGGGCTTTTTTATAGCCCGAGGCTGGAGGGGCGTGAAGGAGGAGTGGTCCCGCTCCTGAAATTCAGATGATATCTCCACTTCACTAGCAGGGACCACATCCTTGGTAATGATGGGCGATGAGGGATGAGGAGTGTGAATAGTGCTGCGGTTTGGGGAAGGCCTTGAAGGGGACTGGCAACGACTCTCGGGTCGGGCAGAACCCCGAAGAAGGCATCCCCTACAGGAGCGAAGATTGGGCATTACGGAGGTCTTGGTGATTTTTGTGAATGTATAACAGGTAGGCTTGTGATGACCATCGACCCAGGAGCTTAAGTGGTCGGGGATTCCTTTGCAGAGGCAGATGCTCAGCTCAGGAACCGGAAGGCACGAGATATGAAGCTGGAAACTGTTACGATGTTGAATGACAGGAAGGGCAGGTTGAAGTTATGATGGAATGAACGGAATGTGTTCCAAGCGGCCCAATAGGAGGACAATGTGCTTGCTGCAAGGCTATTTATAATCGCTTCTTGGGAGACGCTGATGAGTTCTGCGATGCTGGGGTTTAGATCTCGAACGTCGTGGCTGAAAATGGAGGAACTGGGGTCGGAGCTGCCTCTGCGTGGGGTGCCAGGGCTCTGAATGTCTGGAGGGAGAGACGAGACAAGACCTACCATAGAACCAAGTCCGCCAGAGCTTATCTTTATGTTTTTACACGCTGTAGTGCCATTTGTGGGAGCATTTCAAGTTTCCATATATCAATACAGCCGTTATAGGCCAAATTTTAATAATATGTATGCATTAAGTCCATAGTAACTACATAAATTGCAAAAAATTGTAGTGCAGTAAACTCCAAAAAAATTGAAATTTTTTTTTTTTAACATATATTTCTAGTTAGAGAAATTTAAGAGGCTTATCCCTCAAAACTGTAAATACAAAAAAGTTGCACAAAATAGTTTCCAACCACAAGAAATTTATTTTGAGTGTCTTCATAGTTTTATTTTTGAGATACACTAATTTTTATATACTACAGGAAAAATGAAAATAAATATTATAATTCATCAAAATAAACTAATTCCAAGAGTGTAATTTGAGTTCTAAGCATCCCAGAAACGATACAGAAAAGCATAAAGTCAAACATGACTTTTAAAAACACCAACATAGGCTTTCGCGAAAATGACGTCACTTCCAGTTTCGAGCAGGAAATGGCAGACATGCGATAGTTCACGCTGAGGTATATACCAATGTAGGAAGTGTTATGAACATCAGCTGCGGCTGTGATTGGTTTGGCTCTGCGGTACGTAATTTGGATTGGCTGCTCTTTTTTTTTTAAGAGGACAAGAGCGGCGAGGTCTATCGCGATAGTTTAATTTTTCTATCGAGAAAAAGTTATATCGCGATACATATCGTTATCGTTCTATCGCCCAGCTCTAGTAAAGACCCTACAATAAATATAGGAATATAGGAACTTTTACTCCTGCACCATAGAGAGCATCCTGACAGGAAACATCTTAACCTGGTTCGGGAACAGCACCATGCAGGACAGACGAGCTCTACAGAGGGTTGTGCGGTCAGCTGAGCGCACCATCCGCTCCGAGCTCCCTGACCTGCACTCAATCTACAGCAGGCGGTGCTGGACCAAGGCCAGGAAGATCGTGAAGGACCTCAGCCATCCCAACAACAGACTGTTCTCTCTGTTGAGGTCAGGAAAGCGATTCCGCTCCCTGAAGACCAACACAGAGAGACTGAGGAGGAGCTTCTTCCCGCAGGCGATACGGTCTCTCAATCACACCACCACACAGTACTGACCCACACATATAGTTCTTACACACACACTGGACTTTCTGGACATTGTTTTCACTTCATCACTTAAATCACTTTAAGCATATTTGCACTGCACAAGACATAATGTGGATTGCACAACACTGGACATTATATTCTTCATTTCCAGTTAATACTTGTACAGCTGCTGTTATTGTGTATATATTTATTTATATTTATTCATACATTCTTATATAGTTCTATATTGTGTATTTTGTTGTACAGTTATTTTATTTTCAACTTTAATTTATATATTTTATCTTATTCTTTCCCAGTTAAATTTACCCTTCATTCTAATTTGTGTTGTACAGTTATTTCATTTTTAACCTTAATTTATATTTTATTCCTTCCTAGTTAAATTTACCCTTTTTAATTTTTCATATTTATTTCCTATCTTATTCATAGCCTTTTCCTTTTTTGTTCTCTTTAGGTCACGAGCAGTTGTCCAAGCATTTCACTGCATATCGTACTGTGTATGACTGTGTACGTGACAAATAAAATTTGAATTTGAATTTGAATTTGAAAACACAAAAGCCTTAATAAACACAGAGTAGTTTGGACCTGGAAGCAGGATTCATTATGTCATCACTTAAAGACCGGATAGACAACCAGTTCCCACTAGTACTGTAATCGGAAGGTTGCCGGTTCGAGCCCCGACTTGGACAGTCTCGGTCGTTGTGTCCTTGGGCAAGACACTTCACCCGTTGCCTACTGGTGGTGGTCAGAGGGCCCGGTGGCGCCAGTGTCCGGCAGCCTCGCCTCTGTCAGTGCGCCCCAGGGTGGCTGTGGCTACAATGTAGCTGCCATCACCAGTGTGTGACTGTATGCGTGAATGGGTGGATGACTGGATATGTAAAGCGCTTTGGGGTCCTTAGGGACTAGTGAAGCGCTATATAAATACAGGCCATTTACCATTTACCATAGTTCAGCTACTTGGAATTGTCTGCTTGCCGATCGATTCTGTTTATCAGTTCCACTTGCACTGACCAACAGCTGATTCAATATTAATCAAAGGTAACAGGAGTATATTCAAAAATGCCGTTTTTAAATTAGGACTTCATTATTAGGGAAAAAACTATCCAAACCTACCAGCTCAGGTGTGAAAAATGAAATAATGTTAATTCATGAATTAACTGTGATTAACCTCATTATTGGAAAGCTCCATTTCAACAGCCACAGCCAGCCCGATCACTGCAGGACCTTCTGAAGACATCACTGATATGTGACATCTGGTTTCACTGCTGTCATGAAATCAACATCACGTTTCTCTAACTTCAGTCTCTGCCTGCTCCAAGCTCGTATCCATCATACAAACATCATTTATCAGAACACTGATGTTTGCAAGCACCACAGCACAAAGCTGCTTTTGTCAGAGCGATGGAAAAACCTTCTTCCAATCAAGGTTGTCATTTGTAGAAATTATTCATAAATAAACTTGGTAACGCACACAAATGTACACAATTTGTGCAGTGAAAGTATAACTGTTTGCTTACAGATGGTTTGTTCTGAGTGTGATTAATAGATTTTTTAAAGATGATGGATAAGAAGAAAACCTTATTAAAGCGGTCGCTGGTTTTGGAAGATTGTCAAAGCAGCTGGCTCACATTAAACAGACCATCCATCCTGCTCGTCTGTTGTTGGGTGACTGACCTCTTCATCTTAGCTGCTCATGTGGTTCTCAGCTCTTCTGCAGCTGCATTAATGTCAGAAGATGTGATCTTTTCATACATTACTGAATAAATACCATTTTCAGAAAAATAATGTATCTCATCCTGACATCATCTGTGTGGTTGATGGTAAGATCTAACCGCGACACATGACTGCTGTCTGGTGCTCACAGCCATCACAGCCACATTCATTTACCAACATATGTGCAGCCAAGTTTCTTCAGTAAGCCAGCCTCTCGCCCCTAAGCAACCCCTGTCTCCCTCACACACACATCCACACACACCAGTGGAAAGTAGTTCACTGTCCAGGATCCCAAGGTCAGCTGCTTGATTAGCACTAAGCGCCAGAGGCTAACACTGTCAGGCAGTTTCCCCTTAATGAAGCCATCACGGCATGGTGAGAGTGAGAGAAATACAGCCAGTCAGCCCAACTGGACCTGCCTGATTTACAGCTACAGCAGTCCACACATCAACCACACTGAGGGAATATGTGGAGACGTAGCTATAGGTGTAGTTAAACTGTCAGAGTGATGATATAACGCCAGGTTCTAGTTCACTGGCATTTGGGAAGTGATGTATTTTTGACGCGTTCTCTTTATAAAATAACTGTGAGATTTTTACCCTGAGTGTAAATGTGTGAACATTTAACTAACCAATCAAAGGATTGCACTTCTGTAAGGCTCACAGAGTGACAGCACCACAAACACAGCATAGATGAAAGAAAAAAGAAGCCAGTAAATGTTCAGTAGAAAGTGAAAATGTGGCTATGAAAATAAATAAAGACAAATGATGATGGAGCCTGAGAAACAGAAGCCTCGATAAAAGGTCTGATTCTTATACAGACTTCAAAGCACTTTATTTATTTATTTATTTATTTAGGACAGTGCATGTTAATGAACATAAATGTAAAAAAAAATTTACATGAATGTAAACATACCAGATTATAGCCAAAGGCTAATTTCCATCTGTTGTCCTTAAACATAAAAAATAGACATAATTCATAAAAATTCATCATTCATTCATAATAAAAACTCCATCACCAAACTTACACATACACACCATTCTGTTCCCAAATAAAACATTAAAACTATACAACTTATACATGCTCACACACTTGATTTGTCCATGTTTAAACAACAGTTACTTTCTTCTATGATTTAAGTGCTCACTAACATTCACATCGATGCATCGGAGAGCAGTTTAGGATTAGGATGTTGCCCAAGGATATTTGGCATGCAGACTAGACGGAGCCAGGGATTGAACCACCAACCCTCTGATCAGTAGATGACCTGCTCTACCCCCCAGCTGTGTAAGCTTCGTTGCCTTCTAATGCAGCGGTCCACAACCTTTTTTGTGCCACAGACCGATTTATGTCCGACAATATTTTCATGGAAAGGCCTTTAATGTGTCGCAGATAAATACAACAAAATAAAATCAGTACTGGTACCAGGAAAACGATTTATTCATAACACACAGGAAAAGTCCCAGGGAAACCTAACGATAAAAACGATAAAAAAAATAACGAGAGGAACCCTGAAAACCATAAATTTCACACCTGAGCCTCAACTCTCAGCCCGGTAGGGCTGCTCGATATAACGATATATCTGATGACGATATAAAAATGTCTATTGTTTCATTTTATGTTATCGTTTGTTTTGTGGTGTCGCAAAATAAACTGTTTACGGCAATATTTTTTCATTATTTTGATGGTCACTGTAGTGGTCATATTAATTTGTTAAAGTTCTCTCTTTCTTTTATATTTAATATAACCACACTACAGACGGACAAGCGCCTGTTTTTGTGCGTTGTCGTTAGCAACAACGACTGTAACAGCTTTGCGTGTCCGCTTGTTCCACATAAACCAATAAAGCTCAAGATCCTGTTGAGACTGCAAAATAAACTGAATCACATGAAAGATGCAGATTATTTACAGATGAGAAGTAAAAAAGAGCCGCCAGGTGCTAAAAAATAAACCTTAGACTCAAACGTTAGAACAGGCTTTTCCCCGCAGCACGCCGTCTAATAAATTCTCACAAAGAAAACAGCGTCCGTTACAACTTATGTCTAAAAATGTATCGTTTCATACATCTGTTAAAACACTCGACTCCAGCTACATGACGCGCAGTTGGAAACACTTCACGCAAGTCGAGCTTGCCCACTTGCCCCCGTGTCACTGTCTGTTGTTTGAAGTCACCGAACGTCACACACCTTTAATAGTCTGTTAGCCACGTCTCATGTAGAAGTTCCACACCACAGTGGATGTGTGTGACCCAAATTCAGTTCTCATGAGTATATAGTTCAGCAAACACTGCCATATATGAGGCGCAGCAGAGGATGGGGCTTAGAGGTGGGAGTAATATACAGTAAGCACTGATAACAAGACCGAGATTATTGTGAAAGCACAACCTGTACCTGCAGATCCGTTTCCTGGAGCTTTAGCTGGACTTCAGCTATGGACAAAGCGACAGAGGAGAAGCACACACACACACACCTGCACCTGAAAACACTGAATAACAAACATCTTTCTCCTTAACCTCCTAAGACCCGAACTCTTCCACAGGAGCATTTTTAATTTCTCTTTGATATTTGGTCACATTGGGGCCCGATCAATGTAAAAACAAAGAATTACCAGATTTTTATTTTTTACTTGATTTTTGTCCATCCATCCATTCGCTTCCACTTATCCTTTTCAGGGTCGCGGGGGGCGCTGGAGCCTATCCCAGCTGTCATAGGGCGAAAGGCGGGGTGTACCCTGGACAGGTCGCCATGCTGTCGCAGGGCCCTTGATTTTTGTTTATAAGAAAAATGAGAGCCACATATGAGGATATTCGTTTAAAATATCAATAGAACAGATATCTCGTGAGTAGATATCAGGCCCTTGTAGAGCAAAATTCAGTATTTTGGTCTAAATAACCCAAAATGTGATGTCCACATATGTGGACGCAGGTCCTAGGAGGTTAAACACATCACTTCCATTTGATTTTCAGAACCCGTTTGCTCAACTTCACTCTGTACTCTTCATGTGTGTTGTTCCTGCCTGATACCAACGTGCCACACTGAGCCTGTATATCAGTTGGCAGAGGAAGGTTGTGGAAAATGATCACAAGTAATGCTGCTGAGGGAATATAAGCACTGACATGGAAATGAATGACATCATGAAAAGGAGTAGATCATTCTGGAACAGGTAGCACGTTCAGCTTTACAACTACCAGGAGTGCAAAAATACACGCTCACACACACCCGAGGGTGTGAGAGTTCATGAAGGGCCAGGGCCCAGTCAGAGGAATTAATTGAGGCACTTTGTTTCACAGCAGGGAGTCAATTAAATAGCATGTCACCACCGGTCCGTGGGGAGGAACCACTAACACCAGGAGGGAGGAGGGGCTGTATGTACCATTCCCCTAAAATCAGCACTCCGTCTCACCTCATTCATCTTCAGCTCTATCACTCGTTTGTTTCTTTGCCTTTCTTCTCCCTTTTCCTGTCTCTCACAGCTCAGCACTCTCTGCCCGCTCCCATCAGCCTCACTTTTCCTGTGCCGTGCACCTCCGTCTTTCTCTCGTTCCCTACATCTGTTTATGAGATATTTTTAAAACGGTTTTTCAAGGAGTCTTTTCCTCTGCTATATATTATACCCCGTTTCACTTTGAACACGGTTACGTACGGCTGGGGGCCACCCTGGGTGATGCGGTGGTTTGCAGTACAACAGCAAAACGTCAAATGCAGAAGTTCTCTGAGGACACTGCAGTGGTTGGGTGTGCTAAAGGTGCAGGAGTCAGAGTACAGGGAGCTGGTGAGGGAACGTCTCTGTCAGGAGTTAGAGCAGGGCATCTACTAATCTGAAGGTTGGTAGTTCAATCCCTGTGATGTGTGAATGTTAGATAGAAAGCACTTACACAGAAAGAAGTGCTGGTGTAAATGGGTGAGTGAGGCATGTTGTAAAAAGTGCTTTAAGTGCTCCAGGAGTGTGGAAACGTGCCATAGAAGAACCAGTCCGTTTACCATGAATGCCAGTAAGACAAAACAGATGGTGGTTGACCTCTGGAAGAAGAAAGCCATCAACATTATGAAGGAGGAGGTGGAAACAGTGCACAGTTACTTGGGTGTTCACCTGAATGACACACTGAACTGGAGGACCAACAGTGATTCGGGGAAGAGGAAGCTCTGCACCAAAAAGAGGTTGCAACAACGGGACTTGGTCCTGTGAGACTTTAAGATCCAGACAGACAAGCAACTGCTGGTCAACCACCCAGACATAGTGGAGGTAGACAAGGAACAGGAGACCGCAATTGTGATAGATGTCAGAGATCCCAGTGGACATCGACATCACGAAGGAGTATGAGAAAACAGAAAAGTACCTGAAGGCTGAAGGAACAACTTGTGCAGATGTGGGAGGTAAAAATCCAAAGTGGTTCCAGTGGTAGCAGGAGCATTGGGAGCTGTTATTCCAGCAGATTCCAGGCACAGCATCTGAGTGTGCTCTTAGGAATACGGCAGAAACTTGAAACTACCAGGCAGAGGACCTGAGCTTCAGACGTATTTATAAGTAATTGTTGTTGGCAAGTAAAAATACTTACAAAGCATTTTTACTTGCTTTGTAAGTAAAAATGAGTCAACATGAAATATACCCTTCCTGTCCAGCTCGGACCCACACAGGATCCAGCTCTTCTTTTTGTTGCTGCTGGATCTACAGAGGAAACACTTCCTGAAATGAAACCAGATTTGATGTCCTACAGAAGAGTAACCGCCATGTTTGTCTGTCCAGGCTGAACCGTGTTGGCAGCCGTGCAGGGCATCCCATTCCTTTGACAACAAGACCTTATTCACCAGTTTCACCAGTGTTACCATTCTTGACATGCTGCTGGTTGCTGATTGGTTTGTTTTGGAGTTGATTTACAGTCAGTCTCAGTGAAGCAGTTGAAAATGCAACCACCTTGTAGCTAACATTTTAGGTGTTATACATTTAATGCTCTTCTTCCTGTAGTACAGCAATGCCCTTACAGTGAATTCCAGTTTGCAGTGGTGCAGTGGTGGTTTACATTAATTTCAGTTTTTATCAAATTCGCCCAAAAATGTCAGACACCACTGAACCCACATTCTATCCAATTTGCGCCACAGAGATTAATCATGTGACTAAAACTGCTCAAATTTAAATAGAAACATAATATTTTGGGTCTTATAGAAATGTGACCATATGGAAAAATGCATTTTGTTTATTCAAAGAAAAACAGCAAATACGTCCAAATAGTTTGGATCTTAGGTCTAGAAGTGGAAATACTGGATGGAGCATTGTCCTGAGCTGTATGTTTCCCACCAGATCGAATAATGCCATGGTTAATGTTGACACTGCAGAGTGGGAGGAGAGGGTGGAAGCTTGGATGGAGGCCCGGGACTTGCCTAGAGAGTTACCCACAACTCTGCTCCCAGGATGAAAATATTGAAAGGCAAGCACTCTGCCCAATCAAATTAATTTTCTGCATGACATGCCATGACGCCTGAAAAAAATGGTTGCTGCATGAGAAGCTATGTGTGTGTGTGTGTGTGTGTGTGTGTGTGTGTGTGTGTGTGTGTGAGGTAGGTAATTGGTGCTGGAAAATGTCAAGAGTAGATGTGAGAACCAAACTGTTGAAAAGAGCTCGTGCTTTTATTTTGAATACAGGAAGTACCTGACCATGCATGTGTGTATGGGACGTGTTTCAGAGTCCTGCAGTGTGACTGTTAAAGTGTGTGTTGTTATGAACCTGTTATTTCTTACACAAAACAGACTCAGCACCCAGTAAATTGAATTAAACAAGCTGAAAATCACAAAGTCCTTCTTTTCATCTTGTTAATGAGTCAAAATGTTTATAAATTCCAACTCATATTCACCTCCTGTGCAGTTATTCTATGCATGCTCTGCTTTATCTGCCACACACATGAACTTCCTGTGTGTACGACTGAAGTACACCACCCTGTTTAAAGTACACACGCTATGTGTGTGCTCCACACCTCCACACAGCTCCTCCATTTATGAGTGAAATACACTCTGAGGCAGAAATAAGGATGAAAACATGCTTTTAAAAATGCAAATAAATAAAATGAATTGAGTTCTGTAATATTTTCACGTATAAGGGATGAATGGGCTTTTTACTGTAAACTTAAAACATTTACAGCATTGCATTTGTTTATATTTGATGGCATTACAAATACTTGATTATTATTTCTGTGTCAGATTTTCCTCACTACAGAGTAACAAGCTACCAGTTTGGGACACGGTGAACTTTAGCAGCCTAAACTGTCTTTGTTGTTACAGCTTACAGTTTAGCTTAATGTGACCTTGAACCATCACACTGTTGTGCTGCTACGCACACAGGCTGCTGGGGGAGCTCCTGTGGTGAGTTGGGCGAGTTGCCTTTATTCTCCTCTGTTTAACTCTCTGTGCTTTTACATTAACCTTGTGTCTTCTCTCTGTGCTTTGTCTGCATGCAGTTCTGCTGCTCTGTGGTTACTGCTCCAAAGATCTGAATGTTGAATGTTGTTTCTTCTTTGCTCCGTCTTCCTGACCAAGTACCTCTGGGATTGTTGGGGTTCCTTCTCCTGTATCGCCTTGACTGTTGTGAACTAGCACTAACAACTCTGTGGTGCAGTGGTCAGCCCGAAAGCCTGACCAGTGTCTGGGTTGGCCTGGATGTTCCTGTGCCTGTGTGGGCTTCACCAGCTGCTCCTGCTGCCTTATAGGCTGAAAACACGAATGCTAGTTCTAAATAAATCCATGGATGCGACAGTGTGTGACTGTCCATCCCTGTGTTGTAGTCCTGTGGAGTGCTGGTTCCTGTCAGGGTGTACTCTGGCTGGCTCATCCTGCTGCAGTACCGGGTTTAGAAACTTGAATTTAATGTGAAATCCACTTTTTTTGATGACATTGAGGAAACATATTTTTTTCTTTAAAGGCTTGTCCATTATTAAATATTTCTGTCTCATAGTGATGTCACTACAGTAATTATAGCACAGATTCTGAACATCAACAAATACTCAACAACCTCACAATATGATTGGTAATGGAACTAAACTACTAAACTAAACTATCCCAAAACCTAACAAAGGAGTCAAACAGTGACCGCAAATAAAATAATTGGAGATAAAGTATCAGAGTTTCTGGAGCGGGACGACGCCTCCAAACACGCTGCTTCCGGTTCTTATCCATATATGTTCCCCCAGTTAGCTGTTAGTTCTCGTTTACGTGCCCCTCCCTCCCCTTTTCAATTCTTTAACTTCTTCACTTCTATTCATGTTGATCTGCCCGGGAGCCGCCGCCAGTCCCTTCAAGTCTTTCCCCAAACCACAGCTTAATTCATGTCCAAGCGTTCACCTTTATCTACTAAGACACTGTCAAACCTAAAATGAGGACGTGGGCCCAGCTAGTGAAAATACCAAAGCACAAAACGAAACAAAGACGATTTCCAAATGTAAAAGTCCGGCTCCGATCCCACAGTCATGTGTTTGAAGTGTGCCACAGACACATCAGCACGCACTGCATTTTAGGCATGAACATCGATCCGTCTGTCCGTCTGCGTCATTTGAAGAGAAGAAAAGGTGACTGTGCAGATCGAACACTGCTGGCTGTGGATAGGGGCACATCTGTCGCAGAGCTCTGTGGTCTGACTGCAGTTGTGGGACAGACCACCAGCAAAGCTGCTGCGTAATATTATCAGATGAATTCAATTAATATATAATGTCATTTCTCTTAAGTGCTGCTTCTCTAATTAAGTATGGAGAGCAGACCTCCCACTGGTTAACAAAGCATCACAGCGTGTGTGAGTCTGTACGGCAGCAATGCAAACACACTCAGCCTAACTGTGTGTGTGTTTGTGTTAATCCACGTGTGTGTAAGGCTTGCGCACAATCACAGACACGCTCACACATTAACAGAAGTGGTAAAGATGAAGAAATATCTGGAGGCTGGTATAATTAGGGCCAATTCAATTGGACTCTGATACTTCATTATACACCTGCCAACAACACCAGCGATTGATGGCCATATTTTCTTTCTCCATTTCGTTTTCTCGCTCATTAATGGTGTGGAATTAATGAAAATGGCTCAGAGTGGCCTCGTTCACACTGGAGAACAGCATTTCCACTGCATAATGTGCAAGTTAGCTGTGTGAGCGAGTCTGTGTTGGTGAACTTTTCACCCGAGGGGTCTTTGTCACATTTATGATTTTTCTATGATAAAGGGGGCTTTGCTACATATAGGACTCCACCACCAGCTGATGTCGCACACATGCATGCTTCACGCTGTGTGCTGCATGCTGCACGCTGCGTGGTCAGCCAACGCAGGATATGGTGTGGAAGCCTGGCAGCATTATCTCACTCCCCACTGGACACCTACACAAAGTGATGATTTATAGTGAATGTAAGTCCCCATGTAGTGCCCAGTGCTTCTGTCCAGCAGCGACATCAAAGCTGCTATGACCAACACTGAGTAATTTATAAAAGGGACTGACTTTGTTTCTGTGTTGGTGCCACAGACAGTACGTGATCTTTTAAATAACGCTGACACTGAAGTCAGTATGCGAGCGTAATGTGCTTGCAAAGAGGTGGTCTGTGCAGCTTTCCACAGTCAAGGATGTAAGGGAGATTTTTATGACTTTTTCTTGTACCTCCTAAAATCCTGCCGGTAGTGAACGGTGGGCTCACCAGATTTGACTCAGAGGAAGAGACACGCTCTGATTGTTCACTCTCACTGTTGGTATCCACTGTAAACCCCGACAGGTGACCTGACTGATAACGACTGTGGGGATATCCATCTAAATCTCTCACAGTGTTTAAACACCTTAGAGCTTATATACAGGAACAGACTAAACACTGCCTTCTTCATTATTAAGGCTACGTCCACACTAATTTGTTTGAAAATGCATCGTTTTCTCTCCGTTTTGGCCTCCCGTCCACACTGAGATGGCATTTTACTCATGGAAAACGCAGCGTTTTGAAAACGCTCTCGAAAACGAATACATTTCATTTAAAGACGGTGCTTTCGCGTCGCAGTGTGGACAGTGAGAACAGAGACTTTCTAAAACGATGACGCATGTTAGTCATGTGATGCAGTCATGTGACCAAAGATAGTGGAGGGCATTACACAGCAGTTATTCTGTTTGACAGCCCTGTTAAAGGTTAATATCAGTCTGTACGCGCTCCAGAGAGCTTTTCTTCAAATTCTTTAATTCTCACTCGCGTTTGCAACTTTGTACTTTTGTGTTACTCACAGCAACCAATCCACCCCATTGTTAGTCCATTTAACAAACTCTTTTCCTCGACATTTTGCCACGACGTTTCAAAGAGCCGGAAAGTAAATAAGCAGCAGACAGAACTGAGGCAGGTCGGGTCTTCTTGCATTTCACGCATGCGCAGGACTGGAACGTAAGCGTTTTCGGACATTTCAGTGTGGACGCACAACTCTGTGAAAACAACTGAAAACACTAGTGTGGATGCGGAGCGTTTTCAGATGAAAACGGCGTTTTCAAATCTATCAGGGCCACTGTGGACGTAGCCTATGTTTGAGTAAATGTTTTTTCTGAGCTCCGTATACACACGTCAACATTTCCGCTCTACCCTGAATGACGCTGACAGAAAATCTGTTCAATATGGCCGCCATGTGATGTTTTAGCTTGTTGTAAATGTGGATATTGTGTGGCAGCAAAGAAAATGTGCGTTTGAATGTGCTGTGAGACAGCGCACATGAAGGTCAGTCAGCTGATGTTCGCGCTCGTTTCTGAACACACATCGTCGATTTTTCAGTTTTAACTGATTGTGTACATAATGTGTCAACGACACACCTGAGAAAAGTGTGACTGCTTTTTTTACAGCAGCCTCACAGTCACATGTGTTTTTCATCTTAAAATTTAACAACTTTTCTGATGACTTAGGTAGCAACAGCAGCAGCTTCTGTCCACAGTGATTAAAACGAATACCCAGACTCAAGGTCTGTGAGCCCAATAAATATATTGTTTTTTTAATCAAACTGAATCATGTTGAAAAGATAAATATATGTTTTCTTGATTTACAAAAGAAGCAGTCTAATGTACTCTATTCATTTTCTCACAAGGCTGAAAAATAGCTTTGTGATACAAAGAGGTTCAGTGCCCATTCTTAAAAATGAAATTAGGACAACATCTAAAAATAGGCTGCACACAAACTGTGAAATTCCTCTTTGAAGGTTGGATTTGACAGCTAAGTCAGTTACTTGTCTTCATGTTTGATGTTCTGTGTTCCTGGTGTTTGTAGGTTTGTGCTGAGTTTCACCGAGTCACAAACATGCGCTGGACACAGACACACACCACGACCCGACACAGACAGAAGGCAGCGGTAAGACATCAGAGGCAGTGCAGAATATCCTGGATGTTTGTGATCATCAGGTGAATAAAGATAAAGATACATTTGTTACCACTAAGTTTCACTGATCACTCACGTTTCTTTGTTTAAGACTTGTGTCTTTAATGCTGAGAACATCGGTTTCTATCCAGATCAAAGCTTTGATCCAAACCACAGTGTTGTAAATAACTTGAGCTGATTTTTGTCACATGACTAAGAAACAGGCTCTTTTGTATGGGAGTGACAGAAAGGTCATGATGACACCTGTAAACTTGATACACTGAATCAACTCTTCTTCTTTTCTCTTCCCTTTTAGGAAAAAATGCATCCGACCCTACTGACCATCGAGTAAATACTTTGTTGCTGAATATTTTACTACACTGTCAAATTACCTCAAGGCCGTGTTACTTATTGATACTGTGTCTATTCCAAGTGGGATGAGACAAACATGACTGACACTCCAGTTCAGCGGTCCCCAACCTTTTTTGTACCACGGACCGGTTTATGCCCGACAATATTTTCACAGACCGGCCTTTAAGGTGTCGCGGATAAATACAACAAAATAAAGTACCGGTACCAAAAAAAAAGAAGATTTATTCATAACACACGTGAAAAGACCCAGGAAAACCGAGTTAACGATAAAAACGATAACAAAATAACGCTGAAAACCAATAAAAACCCTGAAAATCATACATTTCACACCTGAGCCTCAACTCTCACGGCCCGGTACCAAACGACTCACGGACCGGTACCGGTCCGAGGCCCGGGGGTTGGGGACCGCTGCTCCAGTTGCCCTTCTCCCAGTGGTTACTGGCAGACCTGTCCAGACCAGTCCTGCGCATGGCTGTTGTGGTGGAAGGTGACTTGGTGATATTCCCAGATTTGCTGATGCATTTGCATAATTGTTTGCTCTGCATTTAAAGCACCCCAGGAAACTAATTCACACATTTACCTTTGTCCAAAAAGCTACTGTGAAAGTTAGATAATGTAAGTGTATGTTTGGTACTACATGTCCACAGACACACTCTGTGATGCTTTGGACCACAGCAGTTTACCTCAATTTCTTATCTTGCAAGTTTTGGTTATTTGAAAGCTAATAAATACCATTTTGTTTTAAAAGAAAATTATTTGTTTCTTTTTTTTCATATTTGAGTTTCATTTGCATTTTGTGGAAGATGCCTTTAGGACTGATATTCTTGTTTGTTTTATCTATTTTTGAAGATATAAGGTAGATGTCTCAATGCGTGCTCAATCATCCAGGTAAGTAAATCCCAAAAGGTTGATGTTCTTCCCTTTGCCCGTAGCAGGCTCGCTTCCTGGTGCTCTTGTCCATGTTAGTGGTTTTACAAAGATATTTATGTGATGCTTCTTACATGTCCATAAATATTTTAATGAACAAAGTTGAATAAAATAAGTGCAGTATAAGTAGTCTACACTTAGATACTTAAGAAAAGAAATATCTTGTAAGTGATCTATAATCACATTGATTGAGTTGAGATTGTAATTACATTTTAATTAATTGTAATTACATTCTGCTGCATCAAAATGTTAAATTATAAAGAACATATAGTCATTAAAAATAATATATTAATAAAATTAATATAAAATACATTTTAATTCCCAATAAAGCCATGGCCCCATCTGTGTCGCGAGTTTCACACAACTTTTCCATTTGGTTGACCATGTGGGGAGTTTCAGATAAGTTAATGAGTTTATGAGGGACAACGGGAAGCTCTGCTAAGGTTAACTACCCTATAGCCTACATCTTGCTGTCTGCAAAAGACAGAGTAATTTAAACGTACATATAACTCCCACAAGTGCATACAATTCGACACAACTACACAAGCATTGTTTTATCCCTTTTAACCGAACTTTAACGTTACTCTGTCAGCAGCCTATTATCAAAATCCAGTCCCCAACCTTTTTTGCGCCATGATCCAATTTATATCCGACAATATTTTTACGGACCGGCCTTTAAGGTGTTGCGGATAAATACAACAAAATAAAACCAGTCCTGGTACCAAATAAAATGTATTCATAACACACGGGGAAAGACACAGGGAAACTGAGGTAACGATAAAAAACAATACATATTAACGATAAAAAACAATTCTGCTGCCCTCAGGTGAATGTAACCCTAACCCTATTCACCCTATGCAGACAGCTTAACATAAGAGGAGATGGTTCCAGGAACGACAGGACACCACGCTTTGTCTTTGTGTCTTTAACTGAAGACCTTTTTTTCTCTTTAATTTGTAAGACTGTGAACATACAGTAAAAGTACATACTATAATATTGGCCATATTATATTTACATTACCACGGTGGGATGACTTTAGTCTCATGAACAACATTAACTAATTGTTATTTACTAACTAATCTTAAATGACTGTTCAGCACAGAAATGAAGCCCAACAATCATGTTTTACAGTCCCGTGGTCTCAGCCTCAGATACTCAATCAAAGTGATGTCATGACAAAAATGAATGACCAACAAAACATTTTTCTCCTTTATTTCTGTCAAACAAAGTTGTATGACACGTTTCCAGCGGTTAGTATCATGGTTGCTAGGCAACCTGAACAGCGCGACGAAGCGTATACCGTCCCATTTCACAAGCCTCTCACTTCCGCACTTCTTGTACTTATAGTACACACCGTACGTAGTATGCGTAGTGCGCGTACTTCAAGCGTGCAGACCCTAAATTGGGACACAGCCTCTGAATTGGATAGGCTGTATCCCAATTCAGGGTCTGCAGCTTTAAAGTACGCAGCCTCATGAACTCTGTGCCAAACACTGAGCTTCAGTAAAGATTCAAGTTGCAGCTATTTATATGTCCTATCACCTTAAATCTTCACTCAAAGACACTCAAGTATCTTTGACAGTGTATCTATAGATGTATTATATATAAGAGACAAATGTTGTTCCTTCATTATGTTGGCATTACTAAATTTGGCTCAATGCTTACATATATGTGTAAAAAGAAAATGTACGAGCTGTGATTACTGTTTCTGATAGAATGAAGAGTAGACTGATATATGAAATATTCCTTTATTGGGTGAGAAAATCAGACCATGTCATAACTGCTGTAAGTCACACAGAATAGATATCAGAGCCTTAAACAGGCTGACTTCTGCTAAATGGGTCAAACTGGGCAGAAAGTCTACAAACACATAACATCCTTATAGAATATGATGTAACACTATAGATCAACTTAGCTCAGAATATATAAAGCATATAAACAGTTACAGCAATATGATGCAACAAACACAGCAGCTACTGATCCAAAATACTCAAAGCTTCATAGAACTGGAACAAACATTTATTTTAGCTCCATTCTGCTGCTGATACAGACTTTAGGTTTCTGAACATTAAACTTGTTGCTGCCTTTCATAGTGTGTAGCTTGAAGGCCCTGAGTACTTTCTCCCACACTGAAAACACTGGGATGAT
The DNA here is from genome assembly GCF_041146795.1 of Maylandia zebra. Taxonomy (NCBI): domain Eukaryota; kingdom Metazoa; phylum Chordata; class Actinopteri; order Cichliformes; family Cichlidae; genus Maylandia; species Maylandia zebra. The sequence goes on along the minus strand of NC_135174.1, from coordinate 931,503 downwards.
CACATTATGTGAACATTACCTAATAAGACTGATTCAGCACAGACAGTTATGTTAAACTTTCCTAGCAGTCCTTCACAAACAGGGAACAGTCTGTCTATTCTCTCCATCTGTCAGCTGCTGCTGGCTCTTCCTCCTCCTCTTCCTCACACACTGCTGAGTTTGTCCTGGTGGATCATCAGGGGTGCAAAGCCTCACAGATGATGTGCAGCAGTGGGTCCCTCAGTCTGTCCTCACTCTGGACACTTGCAGTTGTCACACATGGAAATCAAATGTGTGATAAGCTGCAGGATTCTAACACAAGTGTAACTTATAAACACATGTTCATACTTTTATTCCACAATCAGAGAGAAAGAAACAGAGAGAGAGTGCAGGACAGACAGACAGGTGACAGTCTCAGGTGTACACACTGCTACAAACAGGAGGATTTAGTGTTTGTGTTATTACGAGTGTAAACAAGAAGAGTTCCCAGATGGTGCAGTGGACACATGTGTGACTGCTGTGATTAAAGCATCTTTCTTTCAGCTTAACGAGTGAACCGTCAGCTCGTTCAAACACACGTTAAAGTCCGTTTGGCTCGACACCACCGAACAGAGGCAGCAATATAACATAGCTAACGTTAACAGTGCAGTGGCTCCTGCTTGTGCTGTGATATTCAGGACTGCAAACCGAGCAGCATCACTGACTTTCAGCCTGTTGTGTTTGTGGATATATGACTGACTTTAATTATCCATAAAATCATTTACGAATAAATTCTTTACAAATCCTACCATGTGGATTCATGGATTTTTTTTTCACATTCTGTCTCTCACAGTTGAAGTGTACCTCTGGTGCAAATTACTGACCTCTGTCATCATTTTAAGTGGGGGAACTTGCACAATCGGTGGCTGACTAAATACTTTTTTGCCCCACTATATATATATATATTAGGGGTGCAACGATACACAAAATTCACGGTTCGGTTCGGTTCGATACTTTGGTGTCACGGTTCGATATTTTTTCGATACAAAAAAAAAATGTTCATGCCTTTTTAATTTGTCATTTATTAAAATTATAAATATATATTTTAACACAAAAGTACAGTTTTTAAATTTAACCCTAACCCTTGTGCGTGTTGTTTTTTAGCTCGTCATATTGCAGCCACAGAAATTATTTTGTCCATGAAACCATAAAGCTGCACTTTCTTTTTGCCTTATAGTCTGATTTGTCATAACTTCTCCGTTTTGTGGTAAGCTTTTCTTTGGCTGTCACTTCTTCACCCTGACCTGTCTTATTTGGCTCAGCAGAACTAAAATATATATCTGTCTGTGAAGGTTCTCAATCATCCAGGTCATCGTAGTGAAATATATATCCTGCTGCTTTTACACACGCACTCACATAAGCTCAGCGATTCTCTGCGCGATCAACCTCTCACATGTTTAAGCTGCGGGAGATTTCACTTGTCATGTTTGCATAGTAAGCTAACAATTAATAAGACGATGTCAGAGGAATTGGTGCACAAATTATCATCACTCACAGATCAGTGCTGTCGCTCTCTATACACAGTTCGCACGATTGCAAAGTGAAAGCAAAAAAACAAGCGCAAATTCAAACGCGATTTCAATATGTCACATATTGACAGTGGCTCACCGATGCCAATGACATAATTACCCAGCTACATTTCTGAAAGAATGCAAAAGCATTGACATATATTTTTCCTTCCTACAATAGCCCGACAGGCAGGGGACACATAGCCCCGGGACGTCGGGCTAGCGATATTGTGAGCCCTGTATCTGATTGAGGAATCACTCATCTTTGGAAAAGAGAGTTTATTACAGAGAAATGTCTCTTTCCAAAATAAAAGCTATACTATCCGCTTCTTCTGGGCTATATTCTCAGCAGCATATTAAACATATCAGGTCTCCATAAGGAGAATCCTGTGCTAACAGCTGTCTAAATGACTCAGCTAAAGTTTGTAGCATGCATGCTTGTTGTTTTTGTCTTTGCACTAGGATGATGTCGGTGTAAATGTGCAGTCATATTCGTTGTGTTCCCACTAGTGCTTTCAGGTTAATCTCGTTGAAATAACCTTAACGCCACAACACGGCAAATCTCCGTTAACGAGCTACCCTATACTGAGGGGCTAGACGGCCAACACGTTAACGAGCTAACTGCGCTAACACACTAGCTCCCACCCATGTAATTGAGCATTGCATGGCACATCCAACATACTGTTTTACTTTAGTCCATGACTCGCTTACCTTCAGGGTCATACGTCACATGAAAACCAAAATAATTCCAAACGCCAGATCTGAATGAGGGTGGGGGAGGTCCACTTCTGTCTCGCTAGCTTGCCCTGCGCTCTTCCTTCTGACCATCCTGTCTGTGTTGAGTGCTCAGTGAATCTGCGTTCGACTACTCCGCCTAGGCTGCACTCTCGAGCCTAGGCGGAGTAGTCAAATGCAGATTCACTGAGCGCTCAACACAGACAGCATCGTCAGAAGGAAAGTTGATAAAATAAATTACAAATTTTGTATTGTTCTTTTTTTTTCTCCCCTTTGGTTTTCTTTCTTTCTCTCCCCCTCTTTCTTTCATTCTTTCCCCCTGTCCTATCCCACAGTCATGTCTGTCCCGTTTGCAACTGAAAATAAAATAAATTCATAATTATAATAAAGGTCAATCAAATGGACCAATATGATGATCCACTTAAAATAAATCCTCTTGGCATCTTTCTTGGCCTCAAGACAACAATTCTGATGGCTATAGATCCAAACGGGACACAAAAAAAAAAAAAAAAAAAAAAAATTGAAAAAAAAAAAAATTTGAAAAAAATTGTATTGCTCGATACATATGCGTACCGAACCGAAAGCACTGTATCGAACGGTTCAATATCGATACGAATATCGTTGCACCCCTAATATATATATATATATATATATATATATATATATATTAGGAAAATAACATATCATTGTTTTATACCCAGATTTGGGCTGGAACTTAAATTTATGGAGAGCATTAAAATTACATTTTGAGCTTCCCCACAGTGATGTATTAACCATTACAGATACATAATAATACCATCACTAAAAATTGAAGGCAGCTGTGGAATACACCTTCCACAGGGTGGTGAAAACAAACTGCAAGCACTGCAACTACAAATGATAAAAACAGTGCATGCCTTGTCAAATCTAAAAAGTGATGATGTCCCCCCTTCTCTCTGACGGCACTGTCATAAGGTTCCTCACGTTTGCCACCATCCTTTATATTACTGCCATCTTGTGGTCACAGTCAGCTATTGTCGCTGGAACTTGTTTCATGCTCATAAGAAACTGTAGCTCTCTCTGTTATACAGGCTTCAGCTGGGCGAGCTGAGAGGCCAGCAGCTCACATGATCTGTGCTTTGTGTGAAAACACAGCTCGTGTTGGCAAGTAAATTAACTTCAGTGATTTGTCATCATAACAGATCAGTTTCCTTTGGTTAACTTTGACCAACATGTGTGATGTAGAGACAATGGAGGAGACGGCAGCTCTGACCACGTCTGATCTAATCAAACAGGTGACCAGGTGGGATCAGGTGCAGAGATTCCCAAATTTGCTGGAATATCATTGTAACCAGCTGTTTTTGCCAACACTAAAGCTTAATTTAAAATCAATATTTTAATCCCACCTGTAAATATTGACAGTTAACCATCAGTCACACTCATGAACAACTCTTTAGCTTTCTTTTTTTTGCTTTGTTTGTTAGAAACACGCAGATGGTGGACATCAAGCAGAATATAAAGTATTTAAAATGAGCTCGGTCTTTAAGATATGCAGCAGTAAAATGAATCCATTTAACACTCGTGAGGAACATTTTTCTGCAGAGTATTTATATATTTTTACTTTTAATAACTATACAATTTTCCAAAAATATTGTTTTATGTTCAATGAATGTTTTATGTTAACAAATTCTTGTCACTGTAGGTTTATAAAAAAAACCCCGATGATTAATAAATAATATGTAAATGTTTTTTGTAATTACAGTAAATTTTGATTTAAATAGAAATCACTGGATTTTACAAGTCTTCAGCCAAGACGGAGAGCAGAGAGGTGAAGATGTCCATGCAGATTTCACAAAGCTGCATAAATAATTACATTTTAACCTGATCGGTTTATATTGTCTCATTGTTAAATAGTGAAAGAAGCTGTGTTTGCATATTTGCAAGTTTCAGATCATCAAACTCATTTTAATTTCTTCTAAAATCCAGAAAGTCCACGTGCTGAGGCTCAGGCACACTTAGCTTGATCAGGAAAATGATCCAGAATACACCAGCACGTCCACCAGAACAACAAATAAAAGTTCAGGGTGGTCTGATCATAGTCCTGTCTCAAAAACAACTTAAAAACTGCAAAAAACAATTTACTGTTTGATGACCTTACACATGCAAGACATTGACCAGAAGAAGAAGAAGGTGGTGCATGTTCTTATTCAACACTGTCTGAATACATGAAGGAAAATAAAATGAAAGTGAAGCGTGAAAGAAAGAAGCACGTCCCTGCTGTCCAATTACACTGTTCGTGTTTTATAAATTGGGACATTCGTGAGACAAGCTAATAAGAGAATAGAACAGACTGGCTGACCCAGAGGTGTGTGTGTGTGTGTGTGCGTGTGCTTAACAACATTACATCCCATGTATCCACTGAATTCATGGGATGTAAAACATGCTCAGAGCAGCTGGACTTATCCAGGCTCAGGGAGGATGTTACAGGTGGAGAAGGTGGAGCGGAGAAACCACATCAGCACATACTGTGGAAACTTTCACTCGAACATGAGCCACTAACTTGCTCATGTTTTGAATATGATCAGTTTCTTTACACTTTCTATAAAAATGTCAAAGGAACAATCTATTTCTGAACACAGTAATTAATATTATTTAAAATGAGGGAATGAAAGCCTGAAGTTCAAAAGTAATACAGCAGTGATTTAAGTCATGAAGGAGCAGGTCACTGATGTTTGGAGACTGTGTGGTAACATCCAGCCTGACCCTGCTGCACAGGCCGGCTCTGACTTTAACAAGCATGTTCTCACTTTTTACCCTTCATTCTAATTTGTGTTGTACAGTTATTTCATTTTTAACCTTAATTTATATTTTATTCCTTCCTAGTTAAATTTACCCTTTTTAATTTTTCATATTTATTTCCTATCTTATTCATAGCCTTTTCCTTTTTTTGTTTTCTTTAGGTCACGAGCAGTTGTCCAAGCATTTCACTACATATCGTACTGTGTATGACTGTGTACGTGACAAATAAAATTTGAATTTGAATTTGAAACTTTAAGGAAAACTTTGTCCTGCTCTGATTTCTCGTTTGGCTCTCGGCGAAGGTGGTCGCACTTTTCTCCTCTCCTCCTCTCCCTTAGCTTCCCTGCTTAGCCTCTTGTGTCCTTGTCTAGTCTCGTGTTTTTTTGTATTACTTTTCCCTGGAACACTCTCTCACAGTCTGTTCTCTAAAACCTAACAGAGAATTATGGATTTGATCAACGGGTCAATGCTATTGACACCCTTTTCTCAACGAGAAGTCTGGGCTCGGGTGAGCCTGAGTGTCCGGGTGGTACTTTCCCTGCCGGATACACGATGGACGGGTGGCAGAAATGGAGGGTCGTGTGCCTGGCGGACTGTCGATTGAGGACGCTGAAGATATCTACCTGTTCGGAACCATGATAACAGGGTTCTTGCTGATTGGAGCTGGCTTGGCCCTGGCTTATCGGAGAATTAAGAAAGCGGAATCGGCTGTTCAAAACCCCACAAGGCTGCCCGCTGGGATTCAAACGATGGGACGAGGTGTGACTTCTCAGAAAGGGCACATTGAGTGCAGCATGGATAAGATCTTGGAGAAGCTTACGGCTGCCGTGAATACTCAGAATAACATCTCTGAGCGCAAGTTTGATAACATCATGGAGAAGCTCACGGCTCACCAACGGGAGATTGAGAGACCAGTGTTGGACTGTTAGAACAGCTTTGAAATTCTCATGAGCTGTTCGCACTAAAGAAAAACCACCATCATAATGCGGCTATCCCTTCGACCCCAGCTGTGGGCTCAAGGCTGGCGCCGAACAACAACACCCTGATAACGACTGTTTTTAGACTGTTCCTCCCACTCCATGCAAGGCCACCTGGGTTGGCTGGAAGACTGTTAGTGTCATGGTCCTGGGCCATGTTGGCCCAGTGTTCTTAGTTTTCTTGTATGTTTGTATTTTGTTCCTTATTTAGGCCATGTTTTCTGAGTTGCCCTGTTGTGTTGTTCCCTAAGTGTTTTCCCTTCATGGCTTTTACCCCCTGTGTGCCCCTCTGTGTATCTGTGAGCCCTCGTCTCTCCTTATGTTTTATTCCATGTTTCCCCTGCCCATTATGTCCAAGTTCTCCCCGTGCTCTCTCTCCCCCCCCCTGTGTGCCCTGTGTATTTATGAGCCCTCGTCTCCCTTTGTGGTTGTTTCATGTTTCCCCAGCCCGTTATGTCTGTGTTTTCCCTGTGCTCTCTCTCCTCCTGTCTGAACCTCTGTGCACTTCCTGTTTACTTTGTGACTCTCACGCCCGTACATGTCATGTTCAGTTCACCCCGCCCTGTCTCGTTATGATTATCAGTGTCACCTGTGTTCCCCGTGTGTTCCCACTTTCCTCGTTAACCCTCTGTGTATTTCTGTCTGCGTCTCCCTCTGTTCAGCGTGACGTCGTCCCTCATGCTGTGTGTGGATCTCCCTGTGTCTCCCTGTGAGTTCTTAGTTTATGGTTTCCCAGTTTAGTCTAGTTTGTATGTTTGTTCTACCAGCAAATAAAGCTGTGTTTTGAGTTCACCTCCCCGAGTCTGTGAGTCCTGCATTTTGGGTCCAACTCCTGCCTGCCGCACAGCGATTCATGACAGTACGACGTCACCACAACATGGACCCAGCAGACTTACCCGGGGAGAGCGATCTGACACGTGTCCAACGCCTAGTCGAGTGGATAACCCACACTTCCAATACAAGGGCAAAGATTGTGGGGATAAATGCTATCGAAGCAATCCTCAAAGGAAATTCTCATCTCCGCCAGGTCAGAGGATGTTTGGACTTATTGGCCAATTTGAATGAAGCCCGGGAGGCGGCGCGAACTCGGGAAATATCAGACTTGGCCCAGCAGCAACAGACAACAGCCACCCTGGAGCAGCCGCGTCAGTTTCACCGGCCGGATGTGGTTTTGCCCGGCCCTTTGGAGCCATCTGCGGGGAAGAAGCGTCGATCACGCCGCGGGCGCGCCACCCCACAGCCGGACGTTCGGACTTTTACATCGCCGGCTGTGGTGAATAAGGACTCTTTTTCTGTGTCGAACCGTGGGACTATTCATTCAGGGGTTGTGTTTTGTGCTACGGATGGTTATGTGAACAGTTTATTAGCTGCCCAGCCTCCTGAAGCTCTCTTAGCTGCCCAGCCTCCTGAAGCTCTCTTAGCTGCCCAGCCTCCTGAAGCTTTCTTAGCTGCCCAGCCTCCTGAAGCTTTCTTAGCTGCCCAGCCTCCTGAAGCTCTCTTAGCTGCCCAGCCTCCTGAAGCTCTCTTAGCTGCCCAGCCTCCTGAAGCTCTCTTAGCTGCCCAGCCTCCTGAAGCTTTCTTAGCTGCCCAGCCTCCTGAAGCTTTCTTAGCTGCCCAGCCTCCTGAAGCTCTCTTAGCTGCCCAGCTACAAGCTGCGTCTCCTGTGTCCCCGCTAGCACAGCCATTAACTCCACCACACGCTCCATTTTCACCTCTACCATCGCTTCAGTCATCGGTTCGGTCTGCCACTCAGTCGCCCTTAGTTCCGTCATCCACACTACCACCTGTTTCCCTTCCACCACCACCATCACTACACCCAGCCATTCAGGCTGCTACTCAGTCAGACATTCAACCCATAGCCCTGCCGTTAATATGCTCTGTAGCTGAGCCACTAGCCGCCCGACCTGCAGCCACTTTAGCCACTCCTCCACCCGTCACACCTCCACTACAACCATCACTGCAGTCCCCAGTGCAGTCTCCAGTGTCCCCAGTGCAGTCTCCAGTGTCCCCAGTGCAGCCTCCTGCAGCCCTGCTTTCCCCAGTGCAGTCTCCAGTGTCCCCAGTGCAGCCTCCTTTAGCACAGTCACCCACTCAACCACCAGCACCACAACCGTCACTACCTCTAGTTCATTCCCCTGTGAAGTCGTTAACTCCACCACCTACTCCACTCTCACCACCACCGTTACTACAGACATCAGTTCAGTCCCCTGTGCAGTCATTTACTTCTCCACCGTTAGCAGCTCAGGTCCCCGTGTGTCCAGCAGCTCAGGTCCCCGTGTGTCCAGCAGCTCAGGTCCCCGTGTGTCCAGCAGCTCAGGTCCCCGTGTGTCCAGCAGCTCAGCTCGCACCTGAACCTTTGGCCCAGTTCCCCGTAGCAGTGCAGTTTTCTAGCCAGCTTAACATTGAGCCCGGGGTCCCAATTCTCTCTGGCTCTACATCGGCTCCTGCTGGAAGCTCGGATGAGCTCATCCAGCACTCCGCGGCTCCCGTGTCGCCATTTACCTCGTCCGCTGGGGGTTCCAGTGAGCCCAGCCAGCGCCTCCTCGTCTCCGCTGGAGGGTCCGAGGGGCCCGTTCAGCCTCCTGTCTCCGCTGGAGGGTCCGAGGGGCCCGTTCAGCCGCCCGTCTCCGCTGGAGGGTCCGAGGGGCCCGTTCAGCCACCCGTCTCCGCTGGAGGGTCCGAGGGGCCCGTTCAGCCACCTGTCTCCGCTGGAGGGTCCGAGGGACCCGTTCAGCCTCCTGTCTCCGCTGGAGGGTCCGAGGGGCCCCTTCCATTCTCACGCCTCCTGTCTCCGCTGGAGGGTCCGAGGGGCCCGTTCAGCCTCCTGTCTCCGCTGGAGGGTCCGAGGGGCCCGTTCAGCCTCCTGTCTCCGCTGGAGGGTCCGAGGGGCCTGTCCAGCCTCACGCCTCGTCGGCTGGAGGGTCCGAGGGGCCCGTTCAGCCTCCTGTCTCCGCTGGAGGGTCCGAGGGGCCCGTTCAGCCTCCTGTCTCCGCTGGAGGGTCCGAGGGGCCCGTTCAGCCTTACGCCGCATCAGCTGGAGGGCCCGAGGAGCCTGTCCAGCCGCCACCTGCGACCGCCTCGTCGTCGCCTGGTCCGGCTGCATCCGCCTGTGCTTCTGCTACGCCTGGTCCAGCCTCTGCCTGTGCTTCTGTTACGCCTGGGCCAGCCTCTGCCTGTGCTTCTGCTACGCCTGGTCCAGTCTCAGCCTCTGCTTCTGCTACGCCTGGTCCGGTCTCAGCCTCTGCTTCTGGTCCAGCTTTGGCTTCTGCTTCTGCTCCGCCTGGCCCAGCTTCGGCTTCAGCCTGTGCTCCCCCTGGTCCAGCCTCAGCCTCTGCAGTTCCGCCTGGTCCAGCCTCAGCCTCTGCAGCTCCGCCTGGTCCAGCCTCAGCCTCTGCAGCTCCGCCTGGTCCGGCCTCAGCCTCTGCAGCTCCGCCTGGTCCGGCCTCAGCCTCTGCAGCTCCGCCTGGTCCGGCCTCAGCCTCTGCAACCTCGTCTGGTCCGGCCCCCGCATCGCCACCGTCTGGTCCTGCCTCGACTGGTCCTGTGCCCACCAGGCCATGGCCAGCATGCCTGAGACTGGAGGGCCGCCGCTGCCTTCCGCGCGGTCGGCCCCCTGAACTGCTCCGTCGTTGTCCCCCCCTTCGCCATCGCCGCTGCCTTCCGCACGGTCGGCCTCCGGACCAGCTCTGTCACCTGTGCCACCCACCTGGTCGGCCCCCCGACCGTGTGACCCGTGAACTCTTGTGCCTGTGGGCTCTGGGTCGGCCCCCTGAACCTTATTTGGACTATAGTCATGTGCTCCTGTGTTTCTGTTGTTTGTTTTTGTTTCCCGTTCTGGTCCCTCCGTCCTGGTCCCCCGCCTCCCGCCCTGGGTGGGTTGTTTTCTGTTTTTGTTTTTTCGGGTTTGGGCTGTCGGGAGCCAGCCCTTGAGGGGGGGGTACTGTCATGGTCCTGGGCCATGTTGGCCCAGTGTTCTTAGTTTTCTTGTATGTTTGTATTTTGTTCCTTATTTAGGCCATGTTTTCTGAGTTGCCCTGTTGTGTTGTTCCCTAAGTGTTTTCCCTTCATGGCTTTTACCCCCTGTGTGCCCCTCTGTGTATCTGTGAGCCCTCGTCTCTCCTTATGTTTTATTCCATGTTTCCCCTGCCCATTATGTCCAAGTTCTCCCCGTGCTCTCTCTCTCCCCCCTGTGTGCCCTGTGTATTTATGAGCCCTCGTCTCCCTTTGTGGTTGTTTCATGTTTCCCCAGCCCGTTATGTCTGTGTTTTCCCCGTGCTCTCTCTCCTCCTGTCTGAACCTCTGTGCACTTCCTGTTTACTTTGTGACTCTCACGCCCGTACATGTCATGTTCAGTTCACCCCGCCCTGTCTCGTTATGATTATCAGTGTCACCTGTGTTCCCCGTGTGTTCCCACTTTCCTCGTTAACCCTCTGTGTATTTCTGTCTGCGTCTCCCTCTGTTCGGCGTGACGTCGTCCCTCATGCTGTGTGTGGATCTCCCTGTGTCTCCCTGTGAGTTCTTAGTTTATGGTTTCCCAGTTTAGTCTAGTTTGTATGTTTGTTCTACCAGCAAATAAAGCTGTGTTTTGAGTTCACCTCCCCGAGTCTGTGAGTCCTGCATTTTGGGTCCAACTCCTGCCTGCCGCACAGCGATTCATGACAGTTAGACTACTTAGCCTGGCAGGGCGAAGGACACTGTCTCAGCTGAACTCTGGACACTCACACACATACACTGATAAGCACTCATACATCCCCCGTCCCCTTCCAATGCCTTCGATGCTTGTTGCCTCCTGGGAACACGAGGCGGGTCTGGGCCAGCGCTGGAGAGTCGGCGCAGTGGCAGGATGGCTGCTGTGTTGCCTGGGATTACTCCTCACCCCCTACCCAACCCTGTTGCTGGTCACGTGCTCTATAATGTTGTACTGTGGACATTTATGTGCAGAGGAGTTTTTTTGTTTCCTGTTCTCATGCTGTTTCTAAGTTTCTTTTTTTCCTCTTGTACTTTCCCATTGTAGTGTACATTTCAGTGTTTTTTCTGTAATGCAACCGTTCTCTGACTGTATCCCCATGTGATGTCTGTGTTGTGTGTGTGTAAGGTCAGGGGGCGAGTTCATTCCACTGCAGGGCAACCTGCCACTGCATGTGGCGAATAAAATTTGAACTTGAGCTTGAACTTGTAACAGACGATTTCACTGTGACAGTGGGTGTGTCGGCTCCTAAAATCTAAGAGAAAAACTATTTTGAATTTGTTGTGTTTTTTGCCTGTAAGTGCGTTGTTAACTGCACAGTTAACTCAGGACTAAGCCATCTGAACAGCCCTAACCCCAGCTCACTGTTTGGTCTTTTTATTCCAGGAAATGCTCCTTATCATTCTTTAATACACTGTAAAAAAAAGTCAGTAAAATATACAGCAAAACACTGTCAAATTCCAACGGTAATGGAGCGTAAAACCAAAAACTTCCTTTTACTGTATTAAATAGATTGAATAACCGTTAATTGTGAGACTGGATAAAACTTTGTTTTTTACTGTAATAAAATGTTGAAATTATAAATATTTTCTGTGAAAACAAATAAATATGCATACATTTTATAATTACATATTGTAATGTTGAAAATGTCTGAAAAACTTAGATTTTACGGTATTATTTGAGTAAAACTACATCTTTTGGGGTTGTGCACATTGGAATTCACAGTATAAAGCTGTAGATTTTTAAGCAAACAAAAACATTCATTTTTACAGAAACAAGATGTTAAAAAATAGGGTCCACCGTAATAATACAACCAGTACATACCATTAAAAAAAAAAAAAAAAAAAAAGCAAATATCAGCAGTGAAAGACAATAAAACTGATAGTATTTTTATTTTATTTTAAAATTCAGATACTGATATACAGATTAAAAGTTAGGCCTGCAGTATATCATTGTTAACCTTCTGATAAAAAAAATCAACAGCAAAAGAAGATGTTAAAAATAAAGTTTATGGTTGTGAATAAAATTGATTTCAATAATCTTTTTTAATTATTATTTTAAAACAACTTTATGTTGTTGTGTTTCACGCCATATTATCAGACCACCTTAAGTGGGTCGGCCTTAAATTTTGAATTTGTGTGATCGCTGTTGATTGGTAGCTAAACTGCTGGTAAACTGTGTACAGACGTTTTACGTTCGAATTGCAGAGAAAAAAAAATCTGGTAGCAACATTGTGCAGTATGAGCGAACCATTTCACCAAAAAAAGGGGGAGCAAGGCAAGACATGGCTGCAGCGGTCTGCAGACGTGACTTCTGATCAAATTCGAACCTCCTAAAGAAACAAAGAGCGACGTTACATTGCGGGATGACGTCACCTGAAAATGACCAATAGCGCGGCGCGCTGCTGAGCTGTGTGCCAACCGCTCTTTTTTTCATGCAGGACACTCAAGTTGGCTTCGCTAACGGACACAGTTTTGAACTCGTATATTAGCGCCATTTATTGCTGCTTGGACCACAGCATCTTCGGAATTTGTAGACATCCTGGCAGCTTACAATTAGTTCGAGGTGAGGTGAGTACATGCAACTTCAAGTTATCTCTGTTATAAAAATCCACCAGCCCAGCGTTTATAGATAATTTTAGCAGTTCGTTTTTTATGAGTGAGGTTGTGAATTTAGTTAGCATTTGTGAGTTGAGTTAGCATTACTGTCGCGAGGGAAGCATTGCTCTGGATTAGTTTCTGTATATGGCGTGCTTAATTCGCTAGGGAGGAATTACCAAAGTACATGGAGTTATGTTAACCTGTAATTTCTGTGGTAAGGTAGTTCAGTCATCAAGGGGCTACGTGCTTCATTGTAAACTGCATCGGAATGAGCCACGTTGTTTCTTTCGGTGTATTGAAGCAGGCTGCAAGCAGACATACACCAGGTATGGCGCGTTTAAGGCTCATTTTTACCGAAGACACTCTGCCCCCACCCATGTCACTGGTGTGGCGGTGGTTTCTTCGTTTACATGTGCAATGGCAATGTGTGAACGTCAGTGTCAGAACTCTAAAGAGTTAATAGCGCATCTGAAGAGCCATATTGTGGAAGGACACGTGGTCACTTGTCCAGTAAGAGGATGCACAAATACCTTTAGAGTTAAATCATCTTTTACTGCTCACATGTCACGTAAACACAGAGTTTTCAGACAGCAGCATTGGTGATTTATATAGAGAGTCTGCATGTCAATCATCATCTGTTCCAACCACATCAGATGACTTTGTACCCTTGATTTCCGAGCCTGCTGCACAGTCTATTACAGATGAAGATAACATGGAAATGCCCCCTCAATTCTGTGATCTTTTTCTGAGAAACGTTTCACTATTCTACTTAAAATTGCAGGGTCAGTTTCTACTGCCTCCTTCAACCATAGAGAACATTGTGGAGGCAATGCAGAACATGCATGAGTTGGGACAGACATACAGTTTGGGTAAACTTGCATCACTGTTAAAAGATGACACATCATTATCAGAGGAGGACATCAACAAAGTCTGCGAGTCTGTCAAAAGCTATGATCTTTTTTCTGCATGTCATACCGGGCCATTGAGGACAGTGCACTCCAGAGCTCAGATCTTTAAAAAAGCCTTCAACTATGTGGAACCAAAGAAAATATTTTTAGGGAGAGATGAAAACAGAAAAGATAGGTTTGCCTATTATGTGCCTTTAAGAGAGACTTTGAGATGTCTGCTAGAGTCTGATCTGTGGCAGAAATCAGAAGAGCCCTCTACTGAGCCTCCTGCTGATGTTCTGTGTGACATAACTGATAGTAAGCTGTTTTAAATAAAATGATTTTTTTGGTCAAAACCCATCATGTCTCAAGCTAGTACTCTACCAGGATGCCTTTGAAGTCGTTAACCCTTTAGGCTCTGCAAGGACAAAACACAAGGTATTAGCTGTATATGCATCAGTGGCAAACTTGCCACTTCATGTACGCTCAGACACAGATCACATGTCTCTTTTTTTTTTTTTGTCTTCTTTAGCTCTCAGCGAAGGCGGTCACACTTTTCTCCTCTCCTCCTCACCCTTATCTTCCCTGCTTAGCCTCTATGTCCTTGTCTTGTCTTGTGTGCATTACTTTCCCTGGAATAGACTCACACTGTCGTTCTCTAAAACCTAAAAGAGAATTATGGATTTGATCAACTGGTCTCTGAATGCTCTCACCCTATGACAGCTGGGATAGGCTCCAGCGCCCCCCACGACCCTGAAAAGGATAAGCGGAAGCGAATGGATGGATGGTCTCTGAATGCTATTGACACCCTTTTCTCAACGAGAAATCTGGGCTCGGGAGAGCCTGAGTGCCCTGGAGGGACTTTCCCAGCCGGATACACGATGGACGGGTGGCAGAACTGGAGGATCATGTGCCTGGCGGGACTGTCGATCGAGGACGCTGAAGATATCTATCTATTCGGAACCGTGATAACAGGGTTCATGCTGATCGGAGTTGGCTTAGCCCTGGTTTATCGGAGAAATAAGAGAGCGGAACCGGCTGTTCAACCCCCCCCCAAGGCTGCCCGCTGGAATCGAAATGGAACGAGGCGCAACCTCTCACAACGAACGTAATATGGTCAACACCTTGGAGACGCTTGCAGCTGCTGTGAAGGCTCAAAACAACACCATTGAGCGTATGAGGGGAAACATCAGAGAGAGGCCTGCTCAAAATGAGACCCTTGAGCGACAGTTGGAAAACATCGCGGAACGGATCACTGCAGTTGTGAGGTCTCAGAATCAAAAGAACGATAACACCATGGAACAGAAGTTTGATACCATCATGGGGAGGCTCGCGACTCTCCAACGGGAGATCGAGAGGCCAGTGTCGGAGTGTTAAAGAGCAGCCTGAAAAGTTCTCCTGGGCTGCTCGCATGGAAATTAACAAAACCAACATAAACATTGCGGATCCCCATCACGGCGCCAGCTGCAGGCCCAAGGCTGGAGCCGAACAATCACTCCCTGATAACGACTGTGTTACGGCTATTCCCATGCAAGGACACCTGGATTGGCTGGAGGACTGTTTACTTAGTCTGATAGGCCGAAGGACACTGTCTCAGCTAAACTATGGACACGCACACACACTTACACTGATAAGCACTCACTCATCCCCCCTCCCTTTCCAACGCCTTCGATGCTTGTGCCCTACCGGGGAAGATAGCAGTCAACTGGACCAGCACAGATGCTGCAGGACCGGATGCGCTGTCTACACCGGCTCTCTCTTACCCTTTACCCGCCCCTGTTGCTTGTCTTGTGTTTCTATGGTGTATTGATAGTCATGTGCTTTTGTGCTGAGGTGTTTTTTCTGTTATCAAACTGTTCTCCCACTAGGAGCTCAGTCTGAGTGGAGTTTTTTTTCTCCTCCTCTTACCTCATGTAGTGTATTTTCGTTGTTTTTTCCTATCAGCCTACCTTTCTGACATGTCTGCCCAATGTGATGTTTGTGTAAAGTTGGTCAGAAGGTTCCTTTGTAAGTGCGCATGCGCCATTAGCGTGCTGCCTGCTGTAACCCTAATTTCCCTCGGGATGAATAAAGTATTCTGATTCTGATTCTGATTGTCTTACTGTGCAGGGAGAAAGATTTTAAAGAGTTTGTTCATGCTAATGGGTTCTCTGAATTACTGGCAGACTTGAAAGAATTGGAGGACAGTGGGATTGTTGCATCAGATGAAACTAGAGTCAAAGGAACTTTGTATTGCATTGCTGGTGATAATCTGGGTTCTCACTGTATTGGTGGCTTCACTGAAAACTTTAGTTCTTCAAAGTACTTCTGCAGGTACTACCTGATAACGAAATCTGAATTTCAGGGTGCTGACCCAAATCTGTGTGGACCAGAACATACCAAAGAGAACTACAACTCTGCTGTTGATCGCCTCCAGATTGACAATACACCAGACGTCGAAGGAGTGAAGTTCAGGTCAGTGTTCAATTCACTGAAATACTTCAACGTTTGTATGCCAGGCTTGCCACCATGTCTAGGTCATGATATCTTTGAGGGAGTTTTGGCTTATGATGTGGCACTGTATCTGAAATACTTCATAAAGAAAAAAGCATGGTTCACTTACTCAACTCTGAACCGACGCATCAAACAGTTTAGTTACCATGCCTCTGATGCTTCTACAAAGCCATCTGAGGTCAGTCCTCAAGCAGCTAAACTCTCAGGACAGGCTATACAGAACTGGAACTTCCTCCGACTGCTGCCTCTCATAGTTGGTGACATAGTGACAGACCCCACAGATGATGTGTGGAACTTAACTCTGCAGCTGAAAGATATTGTAGACATGGTGTGTGCTCAGAAAATTTCAGTGGCTCAGGTAGCATATCTTGATATTCTTATTCAAGAATATTTAGAGTCAAGAAAAGCTCTGTTCCCAGAATGCAACCTGAGACCAAAACACCATTTTCTACGCCATTACCCAGCACTGATTCTGAAATTTGGCCCACTGATAAGATTATGGACAATGCACTTTGAAAGTAAGCACAGTTATTTCAAGAGGTGTGCCATAAATCTGAAAAATTTCGAAAAACCTCTGCCATACACTCTCTGAAAGACATCAGATGTTTCAAGCCTATCTTGCAGCAGGGTCATTGTGTCAATCTGTCTTGAAAGTCAAAGATGGTTCTCCATTTTACTCAGTGCTGTACAGTAAAGCCATTCAAGAAGCAGTTCAAATGTTTGACTTTACTGAAACCAATACAAAGGTCACAGTAGAAATGATGTACAAGGGAACACAGTACAAGAAAGGACACTTCCTTGTCACAGGGGGCTCTGACTCTGTTGAGTTTGGTGAAGTAGTTCTCATTTTGATTAAGAATGACAGTGTTTATTTTCTGGTGTCGGTGCACGTGACAGAATACCATTCTCAGTATCATCTGCACTCAGTGAGAAAGGAAAAAGAAAAGATGCAGTGTGTGAACATCATTGACTTAATTGATTTCTATCCATTAACATCTTACATGAAGTATGGGTACCAAATGGTTCCATTAAAACACAGTGTGCTGTCACAATAATGGTGCTGTTAGTTTGGTACTTACGAAACACTGTATAAAAGTGTAGTATCAAGCAAGATCAGCTTCATATTTTAAGACCAAAGGTACCACTTGGTGTAAATTGACCTTTATTCACATTCTTTTATCAGACATCTTGGAAATGGGGGACAGCATAAGGAGTTCCATTACTAAGGTGCTGCCGGACCTGTCTGCCTCAATCCTTGAAATTGTACTGGAGGCACTACAATCATTAGGAGTGGAGACATCTGAGAAACAAACCAGTAAGTATCCGGTTGTTCAGTGATGACGCGACGAATCCTACTTCCGGGTCTAAAGTAGTCTGCGTTTAATATGGCTTTTGTGTTGTTAACATGTTTAATGTTATGTATTTTCTTCTATTTGATCTCAAAAAGCTCCTAAAACAGTCAGTGATCACTGTTGACCTCCCTCGGCTTTTATTACCGCTAATCATTTATTTAAGCTCAGTTTTTAAAACCTTAGGATGTAACTACAGCCCACCCCATGCAGCAGTATATGAATGACTAACCTCGTATTGTGGATGGATTATCTCAGTTGTTCTCCTGGCTGAAGTTTGGTCCTTTTACAGCATCCTGCCATGCGATTACATTTGTTCCTGACCACCGAGAACACTCACGTTAACTTTTATCCAGTGGAAAAAAAGTTAGCTTGTTTATATTATGCTAACATAGCTGTGTTAGCTAGCGGTCACGTAGCACATCATTATATACCAGCTAGCCCAACTTCAGTAACCCTACAAACGTCACTGCTGTTTAGTTTTCTGTCTTCATTTATGTTGGAAGTGATAGCAGAGCTGTACATTTTAATTTGTTTCCAAAACCCCGCAGTCAGGACATGCTATATGGTATTTAGATAGCAGGGAGTTAGCTCGCTAGCTTCTAACTTCTAACTCTGTTAAATGTCATAAATTCCGTTTTCATGGATGCCTGGATGTTAAACTCAATTGTTACACCTGGTAGAGCAGAACGCTGATCATTTTAGATGAAAGACTTTAGACAGTTTTTCAACTCTCAGTAATGCCACAGTGATCGTTTGATATATGGACCTGCAGCGGAGTTTAGACCCAGACACGGCTAGTGACGTCAGACTGAACAACCGGATTATGATTTCATTGCACAATAGCCATGAAGGGCTTTCTGTTTTTTCTATTATGCTTTGGCCATTGTCCAAAAAGTACAATTAATCTATTGTTTGTGATATTGTTTTACAGCACCAAATATGGAAATTTCAAGCCAGGCCAGCATATCGTCTCCATCTGTTTTAAGGTTTAAGGGTGGTGGCACAGCTAAGACCCAAGAGTCTCTTTCAAGGTTAGTAAAGTAAACAGATTCAAGAAGATATTTTACACATTTCTTTGTTGTCTTTCTCTAAATCTTATTTTGTCTTTATTATGATTAAAAAGGTTTGTTTTGTTCCTACCCTTTTCAGACACTGAATTTGAGCAGAAACCATAAGGATACTCAAAGGACCTGTGACTCTCAGGAAATGGTGAGATTTCAGGTCATAATATTTTTTTCTTTTTTTTCTCCATTAAATTCATTTTCCCTTTTCCCTTTACAATATTGCTGTTTTGTTTTTGTAAACAGCATCAAATGAGAGGGACAGATGAAACAGTTTCAAGACAATGGCAGGAAAAACATGCTGAAGATTGAAACAAACCTTGGCTGGAAATATTTGGTATGTGTTTTACCGTAAATCAAATTGTTGAAAAACATTCAGCTACACTGCAACACAGGGAAACTTGATTTGCACTTATTTTGTTACTTTAATTTCTTGTCTCATTATTTTTGTCAGTTATTATTGTTTATGGTGTATGCCCTTCTTGTTTTCTTTCTGAATGCAGAAGGTATCTAGCCAGTCCACAATGAAAGCTTCGTTGCACCCCATTAGTCGAGTTAGCAGGCCGCACGCTACACCGGCATGACAGAAACAGCAACTCAGGTAAAAGCAGAGGAGGGGGGCTATGTGTTTACGTGCATAACGAGTGGTGTTGTAACAGCAGGATCATTCACACACACTGTTCTCCTGATTTGGAGGTTCTGGCAGTCTCGTGCAGACCTTTTTACATCCCGAGGGAGTTTACAGTAGTTATTGTGATAGCTGTTTATATACCGCCGGATGCTAACGTTAGCACAGCTCTCAGCCTCTTGCTCAACACCATAAACAAACAACAGCTTGCCCACCCCGATGGGGTTTTTATTGTCGCCGGCGACTTTAACAAAGCGTGCCTAAAGACTGTGCTTCCTAAATTTGTCCAGTTTGTGGACTTTGCTACGAGAGGAGAACACACTTTGGACCATGTCTATTCAAACATCAAGCATGCTTTCAGAGCGACACCCCTCCCCCACAAATACAGGCCATTTACCTGGCTGGATCTGACCACCTCTGCATGTCCCTCACTCCCACCTACACCCCCCTGCTGAGAAAAACAAAGCCCCAGACGAAGACAATAAAAACCTGGCCTGAAGGAGCCCTTTCTCAACTGCAGGACTGCTTCTCAACAACTGTATGGGATTTATTCTCCAGCCACAACCTCCAGGAGTACACGGACACTGTACTCTCGTACATCAGGAACTGTGTTGACAATGTCACCGTCAACAAAAGGGTCAGGGTGTTTCCAAATCAAAAACCCTGGATGAATAGCGAAGTGCAATCCCTCCTAAAAAGCCGCAACACTGCCTTCAAGTCAGGGGACAGGGCTGCGTATAGGGCAGCCAGGGCAGACCTGAGTAGAGGCATCAGGAAAGCTAAGGCTGCCTATAGGAGGAGGATTGAAGATCACTTTGCTGACAACGACCCCAGAAAAATGTGGCAGGGGATCAATCACATTACCAACTACAGAAGCAATAACCAGGCGACATCTAGGACTGATGCCTCGCTGGCTGAGGATCTAAACTGTTTCTTCGCCCGCTTTGAGACGACCAGGCCCTCAGCTGCCACACCACTTCCACCCACCCCCAGCACTGGCACACTAACACTCAGGGAGCATCAAGTGAGGTGTGTTCTAAGGTCAGTGAATCCCAGGAAGGCGGCAGGTCCTGATGGAATACATGGAAAGGTTCTCAGAGCATGTGCTGACGAACTGACCGGAGTCTTCACTAAAATCTTCAACCTTCCCTTGTCATCAAACACCGTCCCGCCCTGCCTCAAAACCTCCACCATCATCCCCATCGCCAAGAAGACAGCTGTGGCCAGCCCAAATGACTACAGGCCTGTTGCACTTACGCCTGTAGTGATGAAGTGCTTTGAGAGACTGGTCTGTCAGCACATCAGGGCCGGTCTGCCTCCCACTCTGGACCCCCACCAATTTGCCGACAGGACAAATCGTTCCACCGAGGACGCTATCACCATAGCGCTCCACACTGCGCTGAGTCACCTGGAGCACCGAGGAAGCTATGTGAGAATGCTCTTTCTGGACTTCAGCTCAGCATTCAATCATATCATCCCGGAGATCCTGGTCCAGAAACTGTCTCACCTGGGACTCTCCACCCCCATCTGCCTCTGGATCAAGGACTTCCTGACAAATAGACCACAGTCTGTCAGACTCGGCCCCCACCGGTCCAGCACCATCACACTCAGCACCGGGTCTCCACAAGGATGTGTTTTGAATCCCCTCCTGTTTATGCTCTACACATCCGACTGCTCCCCTACCCATCTCTCAAACACCATCATAAAGTTCGCGGATGACACCACAGTGGTTGGACTCATCTCAAGGGGGGATGAGTCGGACTATAGAGATGAGGTCAACAGACTGACTGAGTGGTGTTCAGTTAACAACCTCCAACTGAACACCACGAAAACTAAAGAACTTATCTTGGACTTCAGGAAGGGCAGAGCAGACCCGGCCCCACTCTACATTCACGGGAGCTGTGTGGAGAGGGTACACTCCATGAGGTTTCTGGGCGTGCAGATCTCTGATGACCTCTCCTGGACTGCAAATACTACAGCGGTGGTTAAAAAGGCCCAGCAGCATCTCCACTTTCTGAGAGTGCTCAGGAGGAACAACCTGAAGGAGAGGCTGCTGGTGACATTTTACAGAGCCACCATAGAGAGCATCCTAACGTACGGCATAACAACATGGTATGCAGGGTGCTCAGCTGCAGACAGGAAAGTACTGCAGAGGGTCATCAACACAGCCCAGAAGATCACTGGCTGCTCTCTGCCCAGCCTGGAGGTCACTGTAAACTCTCGGTACCTCAGCAGAGCTGGCAATATCATCAAGGACCACTCTCACCCCAGCAACCAACTGTTTGAACTATTACCGTCAGGCCGACGGTACAGGTCACATAAAACCAGGACAAACAGATTCAGGGATAGCTTCTTTCCCAGAGCTATCACCGTAGTAAATAAGCACAAAAACAATTGAACCTATTCCATACCGTCACTGTCATTATATTATGCTGCTATTCATACTGTCATTATATTATGCTGCTATTCATACTTTCATTATATCCGTGCTGCTATCCTGTATATATCCAGAAATGCATATACTATTATATATTGTACATATATTTATTAGTTTCAGATGTAGCCATTCTTGTATTTTGCTTGTTTACATTATTGTATTTTGCACAACTCTGTTGCTTGTGAAGCTCGCACACAAGAATTTCACTCACATGTGCTGTACCAATGTACCTGCACATGTGATGTGACAATAAAAGTGATTTGATTTGATTTGATATTGTTTGAGTACTTACGATTGTTTTTTTGTACTTTTTATATTTTACATTTATATTTATTACTGAAACTTGCACCAAGGGAGTGGCACTCCAATTTCGTTGTACTCTGTACAATGACAATAAAGGCTATTCTATTCTATTCTATTCTATTCTGGCAGAAATGATGGCGGCTGTATTCTTTGGTTTCCCTACACATCACACCCTGCCTGTTTATACGAGGCTCTTCAATTAAGTCTGCACCCAAAGATTCAATAAGAGGTAAGCAGTGGTATTATTCAAGTTTTGCTAAAGAAAGATGGACAAGAGACACTAATCTTAATCAGCCGAGCTCAGGTTCATGTCCAGGTGAGCAATTTCACACGCTATAAAATGTAGATTGAATGATAGGTCTCATCACCATGCATTCAGCTATTAACTTCAAGTTCTATGATAAATCAATAGGAAACTTAAATACGTTTTCCAACAAATTATGATTGTGATTAGGGCTGCGTTGTCTATGTATCACTTTTACATAAGTAGATTTAAAGGATAACTATTGCCAAAACGCAACCTGGGCTGTTTTTTTTTTGTTTTTTTTTACTGTATCGATTTTGATGCGCTCAAATTTATGCCCCGGCCCCCTAGTATTCCCATTCACTGGCTATTGACCACAAAACAAAATCACGGTCAATCTCAAAAACGGCTCGTTTGTCGTAATTATGCTTTTAGATATATGTTTGTCTTGTTTACAGTAAAAAAAACAAAAAACAAAAAAAAAAAACAGCCCAGGTTGCATTTTGACAATAGCTATCCTTTAAGAACTGTATATTTTACACTTAAGAAATCATTTATCATTAGATCTGGTTTTGGCAGCACGTTTTGTTCATTTCTGTGCATTTTGCTCAAGCACTGATCAAACTTTGTCCATTTTTTTTTGCTGCAGAGGGGATCCTGCCAGTCCAAAGTGAACTCCTGATGGACATTGAAGTACTCCTGCAGAGCTTGTATCTTCGACACCATGCGCATTAGAAACTCCACTGAGTTCTTTCCTTCACCAAGGCAGGACCCAGTGACTCATTACTGTTGATAGGTCAGGGGCAGGTAATATTTTGTTTCATGTTTATTCATTCCTCCATGGATTACCAGCCATATATATGGACACATGCTGTATTCTCAAGATCTATGCTGTTTTGTAGGAATAGAGAAAATGATATGTTTAGTCTGTTTTCAAATGGTATGTCAAATTTTCTCATTGTTTCAGTAATATTCTCTACCTTGGTTGTATATGAGCATCTTTAGATTTTTCTATATTTAGCGGTTGCAAATGTAAAATGTACGGTAAACCATTTATGTTCCTCATATTGTACTGTATTTTTAGCGGTAAAATACCGGCAGCTGTGGTTGCCAGGAATTTACCGTAAAATGTATCTGGTCAAAATAAAATGCTGTAATTTGTTATACAATTTCACTGTGTTTTTTACTGTCAAAGGTTTTAATAAGGTTTAACATATTTCTGTTATTTTTACAGTTATTTACAATAATAGGGTCTATCCTATTACTGTTAAGTTAACAACAAATTACTGTAAATATTATTATATTATAACTTTTTCTTTACTGCAAATATCCGTAAAAAGCTATGGAAAGTTGCATTTTTTACATTAAATTGCTGTATAATTGACAAATATATTTGTTTTTTTTCTATCATGATTTTGGTAAAATAATACGTTGTCTACCTTAAAAATTAGGGTTACAAAACCAATATACCGTATTGTCTTTTACAGATTCCACATTTTTTACACGGTATGTTCCTGGCAACCACAGCTGCTGGTATTTTACCGTAAATTTGACAGTTTTTTTTTTACAGTGTATTTGCCTTTTTCTAAATATTGTCTCCATTTTTATTTTATTTTTTTTATTTTCAGCTCTTTGTTCCTGCCTTTCTCTTTTCTCTGAGCTGAACTGAACATGTCTGTGTTTTGTAGCATCAGCAACAACGCGATGGTTCAAACAAACTACATTTGAAAGGAGTGTGGTGGTGGTGCTCTGTGCGTGTGTGTGTTTGTGTGCTTGTGCATGCCGAGAAACTCATGAAGGCAGTAAAACTGCTGTGGTACAGGATGCTGATGGTTCTGTGTACTGAGACCTTTGAAGCTCAGATAGAAAGAGTTTCCTCCAGCAGTAACAACCACTTCACTTTATTCTTACACATCAAGCACAGAGAACAAGAGGACACACAAACGAGGGTTTCCAAAGCCACAGACTGTTTGGGATCGTGCTGTAAATACATTCACTCATCTTCTTAACACCTCAGCAGCTGTCTCAGCTGTCCTGAGGCAGGCCAGCCTGAACAGGTGATCAACAAACTCAGCCTCCCAGCCTGGGCCGTCTGCGTGTTTAAGCATGTATATTGTGTTTGAGATGTCATCAGGTGCTTCAAACACACTCACATGGAGACTGTAGGTTATATAATAAACAGCCATTAATTAATTTTATGTGGAAAGACAATTGGCCGTGGATCACAGTGAGATCATGGCCCTGAGATAACAGACATGCACAAAACTCAGAATGTGTGTAATTATTAAATCAGTTGTTGTTGCTTAAGCAGAGATAAATCACACGTGTTTGCATAACACTGTTTTTGCTCCACAGTAAAGCTCATGTAGTACTCTCAGCTGTACTATCCACACAATGTTTCACTATTACCGTTGTAAAGACAAGCAGAGAGTGAAAGGAACATGAACGGTTTATTTCTCCACACTCCTCAGTGTAATTCCAACGGTAGGTGCAATAGACAGGAAGTGTTTAAGTATCCGTGTGGTTTGGTAAAGATTCATACCTCCTCAGTCCAACCCTTCCACCCTGGGGAGTGCAAAGGAGCTTGCACAAGCAAATTTAGCACATGCTATTGACTTAAGAGGACTGCATTTTCCAAGGCAATGCCTCAGAAAAAAGGGAGAGAGAGACAAAGGAGGATTGAAGAGGAGCAAGGGAAAGGAAATCCAATATACAATGATGGAAGAGAGAAATATATGGGGGGTATGCTTAGCTGCAGTCACCGCTGTCTGTTCATATGGATAAACAGAGGACGGGCAGACGGATGGATCCTACAGAGGGTTTCAACACAGCACACAGAGGCTTGACCACTGCCAGCTGTTCAGATACTGAGTTACACGTTTCTTTCTCTCAGTTTCTAAGGCAATCATCAGAACACGTCCAATGTACCTGATCCACATCAGCACACACCGAGCATCAGTTTGCATGTGTGCTCGGGTATGTCCAACACACACTGGATAAAATACTTTGGCCCACAGAACATCAAAACAGATGAAGTACAGTACTGATACTGTAATGCTGTATTTTTTGCTTTTTTAAATATTGCTGTGTTACAATGACGAGCTGCTCACTGCGTACGTGTCTATTTCCTGGCAGGAATTGGTACAAAGCTTTGCATAAACAGCAGTTGTGGAATCTGCTGCACTCGGTGAAGGATGTGGAGGTTTGTACTGTGACAAAAAGTTTGAACCTGATGACATAAAGACGTGAAAACTAAAAAGTCTGTTGAGCAGAAGATTCACATGCCAAAGAAAACACCAGGAGGGTTGAAGCTCATCGCTGCACTTCAGCAACAATAGTTTCACTTTTTATGACCAACATTTGTGTTTTCCACAGATGAAAAAAGTCTGCGCAGGAAAAACAGCAAAATGATGCGACAAGATCTGCCCATGTGTACCAGAGGCAATGAACACACACACAGACACACACACACACACACCATTAGCTTCTAACAGACTGCTTCCCCGAGGAGTCGTGGCGTTTGTGTAGCCACATGAAACAAAGTGTGTGTGTTTGTCAATCCCAGCTGCTGCGTTCTCTCTGTGCATGCGTGTGTCTGCATGTTTGTGTGTGCGGACAGCAGCCAGGTGGTCTGGGCTGCCCTGTAAAGGTGATGTGTGCTGACTATTTGGAGTCAGGACGTGGCAGGTTAGCTCACTGCAGCATGCTCGTATTTTATGTGGCAGCTCTCTCCAGTCTTATCATATTTTATACGGCCGCAATAACAGACTGTCTAGAGAAAAAGGGACCGCCTGCCACCGCACATGGTGCCAGCAGTAAAACCAGGCAGGCGCATGCTCGCGCAGAGCCATGCAATGTGCTGGCACGTAACACGGCAGCTGACCGATCTGCTGAGTACTTTTACAGTAAACAAACAGAGTGAGGTGCAGAGTAATAACTGAAGCAAAACAGCACGATTAACAGAAACACAGCCATCGGAGGGACAGGCATGGAGCCACGTCAAGGAGTGAGCCAGCACTTACTCACTGCTGCTCTCAAATTCAGGTCTGAGCTGACATCTGTCTCTGTGCTGCTGCCCGCTGAACACACACGGGCGCACACACGGGCGCGCACACGG
The DNA here is from genome assembly GCF_041146795.1 of Maylandia zebra. Lineage (NCBI taxonomy): Eukaryota > Metazoa > Chordata > Actinopteri > Cichliformes > Cichlidae > Maylandia > Maylandia zebra. Next base: position 905,398 of record NC_135174.1, on the reverse strand, counting down.
GCGCGCACACGGGCGCACACACGGGCGCACACACGGGCGCGCACATAGGCACACAGCTTAGCTAACAGTTTTGAGTCCATGTTCATGAGTGCATGCATACCAGAGCAGAAGACATGGAAGTAGTGAAGTGTGCACGGATCATTAAAGTTTTTCCAAAGTGCCAACCTGTGAACATGTTTGTATCAATAAGACACACAGAGCTGGGTCACAGTGCCACTGAAGTAATAATAGAAACAACAGATGCAGAATAATAAAGAAGAAGAGGAGGAGAATGAAGAGAAGCTTGTTTGCTGGTGTTGTGTAATGTCTTACCTGGGGCAGATAGAGAAAAGCAGGCGGGCACTGCAGAGAGTGGGCCAACATCCCCGACCCGGACAGCAGTACACAGCCAGAGTTCGCCATAGAGCACAGCATGTGGAGGCGGGACAGCTTACTCATGGAGAGTCACTCACACTTCTGTTTACTTCACTCTCACTATCCTCGCTCTCTGCCTTCACTTCCTGTCCCCTCCCTTCTTGCTTCTTTACTTCTTTCAGTGGCAGCGATGAGCAGTCAGAGTTAATACAGCTGATGCACACACACCACTGAGGATGCCAGCACACACTCTCAGCAGCTGAAGCTCAAGAAAATCCCGTGTGTGTGTGTAGGAACGTGAAGCCTCTGCTTCTCTTCTTCTCTGTTTACTTTGAGAACGAGGTGCAGAAACCAAGGCACACGAGCAGCTACAGAGGGAGGGAGAGAGGAGGGATGCAGGAGGGAGAGAGAAAGGAGAGTAGAGAAGGAGGTGGCGGCAAGGCAGGACTAAAAAGATCTGGGAGGTCCTTAAGGAAAGGAAGGGAGTGATTGGAGGAAAAAAAGAGGGACTAGGAGGGACGGATTGGATGGAAGAGGAGCGGCTGGAAAAGAACAAGGAAGGAGAGGATGGGGAGGAGGAGAGAGGAGGCTCTGGAGTATCCTGACATCAAACGCGCGAGGATAAGAGACTGTGCATCTCTCTGTGTGTGCACACTCATACACACATAACAACAGAAGCTGGTCCACGTCATTAACACTTACTATAGACAGCTCTGCCATGACCAGCTCTGCGTTAACGCAGATCTGCTCTCCTCACACACAGACACACACACACACACTCACACACCTCTACCATCAGTATCTCATTGAACAACACAGTATCTCAGCAGTAAGACCACTCAATGTAGCACTGCGCCTCCTGCATGCATGAACAGTGGATCTGCATGTTCTGCCCACACGCTGGCAGAACAAACCGTACTGTGAGTGGTGCTAACACCAAAGTACAAACAGAGCTGTTAGGACTGATGAGGCTGTGAAGCTGCTGAACAGTGTCTCCAACAGGTTTAGTTCAGAGGCCTCCTGCTGCCTCCTTCACCACACAGCCTCAGCACCTCCGTACCAGCTGAGCTGAACAACTACTGGCCAGCTGTCCTCAAACATACCAGAGAGTCCACCTAACAGCATTGATGAAACATCTCCTTCTGAGACTGCGTACAGACTGAATCTGACAGAGGACGATGCAGTCATCTGTATATTACAGACATGGCTGCCCAGTGAGGATCAGCGTCTTTACTTACTGAAGTCTGGCTGTTTCTACTGAGAGTCTTCAGGAAATGTCACTGCTGACGGATTACTGCCTGACAAACATGCTGCAGTGGTCTGTCTGTCACGGTCAGAGGTGGCAAAGTACAGACTTTCTTTAGTACAAGTACAAATACTTTTGTTAAAAAATACTCCTGTAAAAGTTAAAGTACTGAAGAGGTATCGTGGCTTTGCCTCCACACCTAAACAGGAAAATGAGTCCAGTCAGGGCAGCCGAGAACATACAGGAGGCCTCCTCAACAAAGTTCTACTCAAACAATCACTTAAGAAAATAACTCTGCAAACTGACCAAAGGAGAGCCAGCTCGACTTATAAAGTAAGGGAATGAACCATCGTATACTTTAAAGGGGAAAACCATAGAGACAACAGCTCAGTGTAATAAAGGATGAACTGCATTCCCTCCTGTGTGGTCACAGCAGCTCCACCCTCAGCCTCCTCTTACTCAAACCAGAGCAGCAGCCAGGTAACTAAAAACCAGCACAGCAATTACTACCACACATACCACAACAAACAATACAACACAGGTCTATGCAGTCATTTACACTATGGCCCAATGAAGGACTTGAGTTACTTCCTGGTCACTGAAGCTTAGATAGAAAGGTAAACATGAATACTACCAGAGTGTTTCAGCTGTTGGGAAAATAATCATAAGTCAAAGATGATTGTACTGCATGTAATCTTTAAGTCTGCACTTGATGAAAGTGAGCATCCTTCCCTTTAAATCGAAGCTCTCTTCTTGCTCTCCTGTCTTTCTCATCTTTCTCTGAGTGAAGTTAGCTCTGCAACACACTGTGAGACAAACTGCACACAAACAGTTTGTGTGACTGTTGATGGTTGTTGAGCTGATAGAAACGCTGCATTTGAAATTAAAAATCTAACTCCCTTCATGCTCGTTTCTCACAGGTTAGATGCAAACTTACATCCTGGCCCACTTTAACCCCTCAGTATAAAAGCTATAAATGATACTGTTAAAGTAAGGAGCCTGTTTTGAAACTGTAAGAAGCTTAAAACACGACAATGATACTTAAGCACAATAACTGTTGCACTTATAAATAGTTTCTGCTCTACAGGAGCAACAAAGCACTTTATACAAATGTTTCTCACATTCATTCCAGCATTCATATGTTTTATTGAAGGGTCTACCTTAAATCATAAAGCGCCTTTAACGCTGTATAAATGAAGTTGAATGCTCCAATGGATGCATTGTAGAGCAACTTAGCATCTCTCTAAGGATAACAATGTGGGATCAAACCACCAGCGTTCTGATCAGTAGATGAGCTGCTCTACCCGCTGAGCTACAGCCACCGCTGTGCTGCGGGCTTTCAGTACAGGTCTGGGTCACCCACAGCTCTACAAGGCTGATCTGTCCTGATCTGGCATTATTTAGTATTAACACTATTATGTGTATTAGAAAGTAGATTTTTAGTCTCACTATTATTATTTTATGTATTACTATTAGTACTAGTGTTGTTAGTATAATGTTCATATGCAGCATGCTGTTATTAGTATTTCATCGTGGTTTAAACTGCTGTAACAAACTATGGGCTGAGAAAACATTGTCTTGTACCCACATATATCTAACAGTTTAATGGGTTGGATGAAAAGAAGACATCAGTGTACGGTGGAATAATCCTTCAGTTACAGATGAAAACAAGCATGTCGTTAACACCCGTATACGAGTCATAGAGCTGACTGCATGTAATTTATAGCTCAGCTGTGAGGAGGATATTTGGTTTAAACGCAGTCTTTCCCTGAAAAAAAAGAGCTAATGGATGAATAATGAGCAACACTAAAATATGTATATGCCCCACTCTGTTCCCTCTCTATCTTCCTAATTTATGGGCCCTCAGAGAGGGACAGCAAACAGCAGTTTCTTCATATTTTGCTGCTATATTTATTTTTCATCCACTACAAAACTCACCAAATAACAAAGTTATTAAGTTAAATAAAAAAAGTGAAGGTAAGTCATAATTTTAGATCTAATCCGCTCGGAGGAATGGCAGAGAGAAAAAACAGGAGTGATGCTGTCCACTGCTGTTCACCCTGCTAACACATGACGTACTGCACAGTACAGCTCAAATCACATCATCAAGTTTGCAGATGACACAACAGTGGTGGGTCTCATCACCAACAATGATCAATACAGAGAGGAGGTGAACTCCTGGTGGACTGGAGTGAGAACAACAACCTGTCTCTAGAGAGATGGTTGTTAACGTCAGGTAGAGCTCAACGACCCACAGCCCACTGCACATCAACGGATCTGCTGCTGAGATGGTCAACAGTGTGAAGTTCCTGGGTGTGCACATATCAGCTAACCTCTCCTGGAACCTGAACACCACCACCACCATGAAGAAAGCCCAACAACATCTTCACTTAGGAAACTGAATAAGGCCAGTCGCCCTCCTCCCATCATTTTACCAGTTAACCATTGAGAGCTACAATGTGTATGCAATATATCTATATCTATGTATAAAAAAAACACCCAGCACGCCCCTGCGGGCGGTTTATCCTTCAAGCTCGGATCCTCTACCAGAGGCCTGGGAGCTTGAGGGTCCTGCGCAGTATCTTAGCTGTTCCCAGGACTGCGCTCTTCTGGACAGAGATCTCCGATGTTGTTCCCGGGATCTGCTGGAGCCACTCGCCTATCTTGGGAGTCACCGCACCTAGTGCTCCGATTACCACGGGGACCACCGTTACCTTCACCCTCCACATCTTCTCGAGCTCTTCTCTGAGCCCTTGGTATTTCTCCAGCTTCTCGTGTTCCTTCTTCCTAATATTGCTGTCATTCGGAACCGCTACATCGATCACTACGGCCGTCTTCTTCTGTTTGTCTACCACCACTATGTCCGGTTGGTTAGCCACCACCATTTTGTCCGTCTGTATCTGGAAGTCCCACAGGATCTTAGCTCGGTCATTCTCCACCACCCTTGGGGGCATCTCCCATTTTGACCTCGGGACTTCCAGCTTATACTCGGCACAGATGTTCCTGTACCCTATATATATATATATATATATATATAGGGACCGGTCCCCTCCAACTACCGATCAATAACCTGCCTCAGTACTACATGGAAGCTCCTGTCAGGCATCATATCGGCTAAGATGAACAGGCACATGGGTCAATACATGAGTAGGACACAGAAAGGAATTGGCAAGAATACCAGAGGCGCAAAACACCAGCTACTGGTAGACAGAACAGCCAGCCGAGACTGCAAGACCAGACTGACCAACCTGTGCACTGCCTGGATTGATTACAAGAAGGCCTATGACTCAATGCCCCACAGCTGGATACTGGAATGCCTAGAATTGTACAAGATCAACAGGACCCTAAGAGCCTTCATCAGGAACTCAATGGGGATGTGGTGTATAACACTAGAGGCCAACTCCAAGCCCATAGCACAAGTCACCATCAAGTGCGGGATCTACCAAGGAGATGCTCTGTCCCCACTGCTGTTCTGCATAGGCCTGAACCCCCTCAGTGAGATCATTAACAAGACTGGCTACGGATACCGACTACGGAACGGAGCAGTTGTCAGCCACCTCCTGTACATGGATGACATCAAGCTGTATGCCAAGAGTGAACAAGACATCGATTCACTGATCCACACTACCAGGCTATACAGCAATGACATTGGAATGTCGTTCGGACTGGAGAAGTGTAGTCGGATGGTAACAAAGAGAGGGAAGGTAGTCAGAACTGAGGGGATTGAACTACCAGAAGGCAACATTGCAGACATAGAGGACAGTTACAAGTACCTGGGGATCCCGCAGGCAAATGGGAACCATGAAGAGGCCGCTAGAAAAGCTGCAACCACCAAGTACCTGCAGAGGGTCAGGCAAATCCTGAGGAGTCAGCTGAATTGTAAGAACAAGATCCGGGCAATCAACACCTACGCCCTGCCCGGATCAGGTACCCTGCTGGGGTAATAGGCTGGCCAAAGGAGGAGATAGAAGCCACTGACATAAAGACAAGAAAGCTCCTTACCATGCATTGAGGGCTTCACCCCAAGTCCAGCACCCTGAGGCTGTACGCTAAGCGGAAGGAAGGGGGCCGGGGACTGGTGAGTGTAAGCACTACAGTCCAGGATGAGACAACGAACATCCAAGAATACATTGGGAAGATGGCCCCAACTGACCGAGTGCTCAGTGAATACCTCAGGCAGCAGAAACCCAAGAAAGAGGAGGGAGATGAAGAACCATCATGGAAGGACAGGCCCCTGCATGGTATGTACCACCGGCAGATAGAGGAGGTGGCTGATATCCAGAAATCCTACCAGTGGCTGGACAAAGCTGGACAAGCTGCTTCTAACAGCTTGGACGAGTTTACGGACACTGTCACCTCCTATATCCACTTCTGTGAGGACAGCATTGTGCCATCACGCACCAGGGTGAGTTATAACAATGACAAACCCTGGTTTACTCCTAAACTCAAAAAGCTGTGGCTGGAAAAGAGAAAGGCGTTCAGAAGCGGAGACAGGGACTGCTAGAGAGAGGCCAAGTACAGGTTCACTAAAGAAGTGGACATTGCTAAACATCAGCACTCTGAGAAGATGCAGCAGCAGATCTCAGAGAATGACTCGGCCTCTGTGTGGAAAGGTTTTAGGAATATCACCAACTACAAGCCTAAAACCCCCCACTCCACTGATGACTTGCTCTTAGCCAACACCCTTAACGACTTCTACTGCCGTTTTGACGAGCCATCAGGCAGCCTTCACACCTCCAACGGCCCCAACAATAGAGACACTTTGGACACTAATTCCCCCACCTCTCCCCCCTCCATAGAGCCATCACCACCTTCAAACCGTTCACCTACAACACCCCCCTCCTCACCCCACACAAAAGAGGATTTCACACCACCTCCTCCCACCACAACTCTTCATATTCATGAAGCAGATGTGAGGAAGCAGTTTAGGAGTCTGAATGCTCGGAAAGCTCCCGGCCCAGACGGTGTGTCTCCTGCCACCCTCAGACACTGTGCAAACGAGCTGGCCCCAGTGTTTTCTGGCATCTTCAACTCCTCACTGCAGGCATGTCATGTGCCTGCCTGCTTCAAGTCCTCTACCATAATCCCTGTCCCCAAAAAACCTAGGATCACTGGACTAAATGACTACAGACCCGTGGCTCTGACATCTGTGGTCATGAAGTCTTTTGAGCGCCTGGTTCTCTCCTATCTCAAGACCCTCACGGCCCCCCTCCTGGACCCCCTGCAGTTTGCATATAGAGCCAACAGGTCTGTAGACGACGCCATCAACATGGCCCTACACTTCATCCTGCAGCATCTGGACTCCCCAGGAACCTACGCCAGGATCCTGTTTGTGGACTTCAGCTCTGCCTTCAACACCATCCTTCCAGACCATCTCCGAGACAAGCTTTCCCAGATGAATGTGCCTGATCCCATCTGCCGGTGGATCACTGACTTCCTGACGGACAGGAAGCAGCATGTGAGGCTGGGAAAGAATGTCTCGGACTCCCGGACCATCAGCACCGGCTCCCCTCAGGGCTGTGTTCTTTCTCCTCTGCTCTTCTCCCTGTACACCAACTGCTGCACCTCCACCCACCAGTCTGTCAAGCTAATCAAGTTTGCAGATGACACCACCGTTATTGGACTCATCTCGGACGGGGACGAGTCTGCCTACAGGAGGGAGGTTGAACGTCTGGTGTCCTGGTGCAGCCACAACAACCTGGTGCTGAATGCCCAGAAGACAGTGGAGATTATTGTGGACTTCAGGAAGCACACAGCCCCACTCCCCCCATCATCCTGACTGACACCCCCATCACCTCTGTGGACTCATTCCGCTTCCTGGGTACCACCATCACCCAGGACCTGAAGTGGGAGCCCACCATCACCTCCGTCATCAAGAAAGCCCAGCAGAGGATGTACTTCCTGAGGCAGCTGAAGAAATTCAACCTGCCAACACGGACGATGATGCAGTTCTACACTGCAATCATCGAGTCCATCCTCACCTCCTCCATCACCGTGTGGTACGCTGGAGCCACTATCAGGGACAAACAGAGACTGCAGCGTGTTGTGCGCTCTGCTGAGAAGGTGATTGGCTGCAGACTCCCATCTTTGCAGGACCTGTACACCTCCAGGACATTGCGGCGTGCAGCTCGGATCTCAGCTGACCCTTCTCACCCTGGACACAGTCTGTTTGACCTGCTCCCCTCAGGCAGGAGGCTCCGGTCCATTCGCACCAGAACCTCTCGCCATAAGAACAGTTTCTTCCCCTCTGCTGTTGGACACATGAACAATAACCATATGACTGTACCCGCCACTAACACATGACCCTACGCTGTGTCACTGCATCATTCTATGTTTGGCACTGATCACCACCTGCACTCATGTATATATCTTTCAACGTAGCACTCTTAATTCTTATTCTCATGTATATATCTCATGTATATCTCATGCACATATCTTTCCACGTAGCACTTTTAATTCTTATCCCTACTTTTATTTTTTTCCATGTCTATTTAAGTGCTATTTATGACAGCATGTTTGCACTGAAGCACCGCAGCAATTTCCTAATGTTGTAAACCTGCTCAACATTTGGCAATAAACCCCATTCTGATTCTGATTCTGATTCTGATTCTGAAAGTCAGCACAGAGGCACTAATCATGGCAGCACAAGAACAAGCTCTGAGTACAAGATCCATAGAGGCTGGGGTCTATCACACCAGGCAAGACCCCAGGTGCAGGCTGTGTAAAGATGCCCCAGAGACAATCCAGCACATAACAGCAGGATGCAAGATGCTAGCAGGCAAGGCATACATGGAACGCCATAATCAAGTGGCCGGCATAGTGTACAGAAACATCTGTGCCGAGTATAACCTGGAAGTCCCGAGGTCAAAATGGGAGATGCCCCCAAGGGTGGTGGAGAATGACCGAGCTAAGATCCTGTGGGACTTCCAGATACAGACGGACAAAATGGTGGTGGCTAACCAACCGGACATAGTGGTGGTAGACAAACAGAAGAAGACGGCCGTAGTGATCGATGTAGCGGTTCAAATGACAGCAATATCAGGAAGAAGGAACACGAGAAGCTGGAGAAATACCAAGGGCTCAGAGAAGAGCTCGAGAGGGTGTGGAGGGTGAAGGTAACGGTGGTCCCAATGGTAATCGGAGCACTAGGTGCGGTGACTTCCAAGCTAGGCAAGTGGCTCCAGCAGAAACCTGGAATAACATCGGAGATCTCTGTCCAGAAGAGTGCAGTCCTGGGAACAGCTAAGATACTGCGCAGGACCCTCAAGCTCCCAGGCCTCTGGTAGAGGACCCGAGCTTGAAGGATAAACCGCCCGCAGGGGCGTGCTGGGTATTATATATATATATATGTATACAGTGGGGCAAAAAAGTATTTAGTCAGCCACCGATTGTGCAAGTTCCCCCACTTCAAATGATGACAGAGGTCAGTAATTTGCACCAGAGGTACACTTCAACTGTGAGAGACAGAATGTGAAAAAAAATCCATGAATCCACATGGTAGGATTTGTAAAGAATTTATTCGTAAATCAGGGTGGAAAATAAGTATTTGGTCACCTCAAACAAGGAAAATCTCTGGCTCTCACAGACCTGTAACGTCTTCTGTAAGAAGCTTTTCTGTCCCCCACTCGTTACCTGTATGAATGGCACCTGTTTGAACTCATCATCTGTATAAAAGACACCTGTCCACAGCCTCAAACAGTCAGACTCCAAACTCCGCCATGGCCAAGACCAAAGAGCTTTCGAAGGACACCAGGAAAAGTATTGTAGACCTGCACCAGACTGGGAAGAGTGAATCTACAATAGGCAAGCAGCTTGGTGTGAAAAAATCAACTGTGGGAGCAATCATCAGAAAATGGAAGACATACAAGACCACTGATAATCTCCCTCGATCTGGGGCTCCACGCAAGATCTCATCCCGTGGGGTCAAAATGATCATGAGAACGGTGAGCAAAGATCCCAGAACCACACGGGGGGACCTGGTGAATGACCTGCAGAGAGCTGGGACCAAAGTAACAAAGGTCACCATCAGTAACACACTACAACGGCAGGGAATCAAATCCCGCAGTGCCAGACGTGTTCCGCTGCTGAAGCCAGTGCATGTCCAGGCCCGTCTGAAGTTTGCCAGAGAGCACATGGATGATACAGCAGAGGATTGGGAGAATGTCATGTGGTCAGATGAAACCAAAGTAGAACTTTTTGGTATAAACTCAACTCGTCGTGTTTGGAGGAAGAAGAATACTGAGTTGCATCCCAAGAACACCATACCTACTGTGAAGCATGGGGGTGGAAACATCATGCTATGGGGCTGTTTTTCTGCCAAGGGGACAGGACGACTGATCCGTGTTAAGGACAGAATGAATGGGGCCATGTATCGTGAGATTTTGAGCCAAAACCTCCTTCCATCAGTGAGAACTTTGAAGATGAAACGAGGCTGGGTCTTCCAACATGACAATGATCCAAAACACACCGCCCGGGCAACAAAGGAGTGGCTCCGTAAGAAGCATTTGAAAGTCCTGGAGTGGCCTAGCCAGTCTCCAGACCTCAACCCCATAGAAAATCTGTGGCGGGAGTTGAAAGTCCGTGTTGCTCGGCGACAGCCCCAAAACATCACTGCTCTCGAGAAGATCTGCATGGAGGAATGGGCCAAAATACCAGCTACTGTGTGTGCAAACCTGGTAAAGACCTATAGTAAACGTTTGACCTCTGTTATTGCCAACAAAGGTTATGTTACAAAGTATTGAGTTGTATTTTTGTTATTGACCAAATACTTATTTTCCACCCTGATTTACCAATAAATTCTTTACAAATCCTACCATGTGGATTCATGGATTTTTTTTCCACATTCTGTCTCTCACAGTTGAAGTGTACCTCTGGTGCAAATTACTGACCTCTGTCATCATTTTAGGTGGGGGAACTTGCACAATCGGTGGCTGACTAAATACTTTTTTGCCCCACTGTATATAGTATATATATATATATATATATATATATATATATATATATATATATATATATATATATATATATATATATATATATATATATATATATATATATATTGCATACACATTGTTCATGGCACTTGATATGGTAGATTTTTAGCAAGTACTCAAACCACAGAATTTCTTTGGGGCTATTTTTGAATTTGGATTAATTCACAGTTGGTGCTCGAGTGAGTACATGTGCCAGCAGAATGGTGTGGGTGGGCCTGAATCAAAGCAGTGTGCTGATGAAGTGAGGAGTCAGTCTGGGATAGACACACTTTTTAGCAAAGCACATCTATTCATTGTCATATACACGTGTGAGTTGGCAGTAAAAGTATGCAATGACCACCAGACCTTATATAAATAAATGTGACATGAAACAAACTAATTCCAAGAAGTTGATACACACACACACACACACACACACACACACACACACACACACACTTTAAAATGTAAATAAAAGATAATGCATCCATCCACTTCCACTTATCCTTTTCAGGGTCACGGGGGGCACTGGAGCCTATCCCAGCTGTCATAGTGCGAGAGGCGGGGTACACCCTGGACAGGTCGCCAGTCTGTCGCAGGGCCAACACCCAGGGACAGACAACCATTCACTCACACATTCACACCTATGGGCAATTTGGATAAATCAATTAACCTATCCCCACAAGCTGCATGTCTTTGGACGGTGGGAGGAAGCCGGAGTACCCGGAGGGAACCCACGCAAACACGGGGAGAACATGCAAACTCCACACAGAAAGACCCCGGCCTGATGTTGGAATTGAACTCAAGACCTTCTTGCTGTGCGGCAACAGGGCTAACCACCGTGCCACTGTAAAAAAAAAAATAATGCAATCATTAGCAAATCCCACAAAACCATATTTGTCAGGCTAACAGCAAATCCAAGCCGCCCGGCTCGTCCATCTATTCAGCTCTCAAACATTTGCTCATTGGTCTATCGCTAAGAAAGCAAAGAATCAAAAATCAGAAGGGAGAGAAGCTGAAAGGAGAGAGTGAGCTGATCCTGTATCCATAAAAAGACCCAGAACAACACCATCCAACACATGGCCCTTCATTTCAGAAGCAGCAGCAGGCCCCTCACAAAAACATCCTCCACATGCTGAGCTCAGACAGAGCATCTGCAAACAATTGAAACAGTGTCTCCAAAAGTTGCTTCTGTTCATCTGGACGTAGCGTTTCGTGGGAGAAAAGTTTCATTATCATCCAGGTGACTTCTTCAGTCTCAGCTGACTGCAGGTTTCAATCTTATAAACAGTTATATTTGCATAATGACTGTTATAATGAATCAGGATTAAGGAAATCACCTCCCAACTTTTGGACATTTAATTACCTGGATGATTGAGAATGCATCAAGACGATTGAAACAGTAACTTCTGTCAATAGTTTGATCTGAAAGTGTAACAACACGAACATCAAGCAGCTTTATTGTGTGTTGGACCAGTAAACCTGAGGCTGAGGAAACAGCACATCACCATGACACTGCACTTTACAAACATTTAAAAACTCGCCAGTACTCCTGAGAGACCATGACTTTGTTTACATTGCTTGGCCTTCATGTTTTTGAACCATTGCATGTCAGGAAATGTGTGTGTGTGTGTGTGTGTGTGTGTGTGTGTGTGTGTGTGTGTGTGTGTGTGTGTGTGTGTGTGTGTGTGTGTGTGTGTGTGTGTGTGTGTGTGCGTGTGTTAAGAACATTTACTGTTATAAGCCTTTGAGCAGTTGGGTGCTGATAACATCCTGCTGTCTCTAATACCTGTGAGTGTTGACCTGGAAGTTCTTTGGTCCTGATCAGATTGTGTTAAGAATCAATAAACTCCACTTCTTCATCACTCTCCCTCCTTCTCTTCTCTCCTGTCATTTCATGTGAGGTGTAATGGAGGGCCTGACACAGAAGTATCTCATCCACACTGATACCAGGGCTCCACGTAGGAGGGTCGCCTGAGACAGAGGCTGTGGGCCGTAAGGGGGTCTAAACTCTCCCGTGGACAGTGGAGGGATGGAGCCTCTAATGTTCAGCAAACCTGTTCAAAGGCCACGGCAGACGTCACATCCTCATCACTCCAGTCTTTCACTCTCTGCATGTGCGTCTGAATCACAGAGAAGCTTTTTTAAGAAAACAATCATTTGCTGCAGAGAACAAGAGAATGGCTGAAATGCTCCAGTCCGTTTTTCTGAAACAAAATAGGTCCTCAGGACGCAGTCCAGTGCCTCTGTAGATTTGACGTCACAGAAGTGCAATTCTCAATCCAGCCCGTTCAGGTTTAGCACTCCCTGTGGCTGGCTGCAATATATCACACACACACACACACACACACACACACACACACACACACACACACACACACACACACACACACACACACACACAGCAAGAGGCAGTAATATATCTCTGGGAGAATTTAACTGCACTGGCACCAACATTTGCATTTCTGTGAAACGAGTGCATCTGATTTATTGAACCACCGGCCTAAAGCATCTTGGGAAATGAGGCGAGTGGATGGAAACTACATTTCCCACAGGCCACGTGTTTTAGCCATGTCAGCAGCAGGCATTTCAGAGATGCTTTGTAGTGCTGGTGAACTGCTGAAAGCAGAGAGAGAAGAAATGCAAGCAGAGAGAGAAATATATAAAGCACAAAAACAAACAGCAAAGGACGAGTTTCCAAGAAGACACAGTCCTCTTTTGTTCTCAATGATTTGTCTTTGAGAGTATCAAACCAACAAACTAGATCATTCTGTGAAGATTCAAGAACTGAGACAGTAGGACAGCAACAAAGGACAGAAGAAGAAACAAGCTAAAGCAGCAGAGCAACAGAACCTGTGAGACGAGAGGAAATATGAGAAAGGCCCAATCAGAAAGGACAGAGAGGTCCCTCAGAGTGGTGCCAGGCACAGAAAATCTTTGTCCGGATATCATCACTGCATCTTTACTCCAGCTGTGTCCTCAGTAAATAATGAAGGGAATGAGAGAGAGAACGGTGATTTTTCAGATAGGACTCATTTAACAGGGATGAGTGGGAACACATGGAGGGATGGAAAAGTGACATTTCACAGAGCGGACGGCCAAACGAGTGGATGTAAGCAGGTAGAGCAGCGAGAGGACGACACCGGGAAGAGCGAGAATCCCCTTTGTGCTACACAAACACTGAATCAGGACAACCACAGACTGATTTTTCCACACTTGTGTACTTCTGCCTGAAAGTGTCACTTTGTCCCACCACCGTCTGGCTGCTGCAGCAGTCCACTAAGGGTGTGTTCAGTACAACCAAGTCCATGTTCAGTGTCACAATGTGTGAGTCACCCACTGTGTCATGGCCGAAATATCACATTCACAGAAGTTTAACCTTCACGTGTTTGCTCTCTTTAACTTTAATATGCTGTTAATATAAAATCATTACTTTCTGCATCAGTTTCAGACTGAAAGCCATTAAACGTGTCAGTGGGTAGAAACTTGTTATTATTAAAAAGGCCTTTAGTCAAGCTGATTAAATACAAACCCTGAGTGTGTTAAACAGGCCAAACAACATAAGTAAAGTTAAATGAACAACTGAGCACAAAGTGAGGAGCTCGTGCTTCCTGCGATGATGCAGAGGTGATGTGTTTGCATTCATGGTCAACAACACGTTCACGCAGTCCTCTCCATAAGTCCCTGCACATACAGGCCAGAGGCACAATAACTAACTTTAAAAGGATGAAAGCTGATCAAAGGCAAACAGCAGCTACCAGCAACTTTTAAGGTGGAATGTCGTCTTGCATGTTATGAACATTCTATTCTATTCTAGTCTATTCTTATAGATTCAACATTGTTTGGCTCCTTTTGTAACCAGTAGAGTAGCAGGTTTAATGGTTTTCATCTCATTCCCATGAAGCCAGCCGTGCCCCTCTGGTCTGCTTCCAAATCCCCCACGGTGTGTTTTTGGATCTCTGGATCTCCTCGTCTGTGTCAGTCTTCAGAATGAAGCCATTCAAATTTAACACAGGTGTTGTTTCACAATATACATAAAGTTTACCTGAAAACCGCTGAACGCTATGTCCACCATCCATCTTCAGCATATCTCTTTAGGCGGGTGTGCATCGAGATCAGGCGTGATGCCTCCACGTTGAGCAGTCCGCTGGCATTTTAACATTTCATCAAGCTGATGTCAGATCAGTCAGTCCTACTGTCTACAGGAACACGCTGCCCGAGAAAGTCAAGCTCTGCAGCTCCCACTCATGAAAGAAACATGAAGCCTGTCAGGCCCCACAGCATCTCTGTTTGGCCCAGCCTCTTATCTACCAATCAGATCGCATTCAGAGCTGCCGAGCGCCAATCCCTCGCCGACGCCGACTCACCTGCACGACCTGACTCTGACCCCTTAATAAACCTCTATGTGCAGCCAACTGTCGCCTCTCTCACCTTCTGTTTCTCTCTATCTCTCTGCCTTCTTAGCCTGATGTTGTCAGCTTTGCATGTAAAGATAAGATAGAACTTTATTAATCCCTCGGGTGGGTTCCTCTGGGAAATTCGACTTCCAAAAAAAGCACAGCAACGACCGAAGTTACAGTTACAGAATTGTTATATACACACACACACACACACACACACACACACACACACACACACACACACACACACACACACACACACACACACACATATAAATACAGAGACAAATATAAATAAAATATACAAAGGGGACAGAGTGTCCAGCTTCATGCCGACCACAGAGCTAGCCTTCCTGATCAGTTTCTCCATGTAGCAGCCAACTGAAGGGAGCGATCATATATTTCACATGACTGCTGAAATCGACTCTCACAAACCTTCTGTTAGCACAAAAATTCTTTTCTCCTCTTTCAACAACATGAACTTTCTTCTTTTGCAGCTGCTGCATTCAGAGAATGCATGCATTCACCTGCTGCTCTCTGTCCAACCAGCCCTCTGTCCTTCTTCACTGCATCCACTTTCTCTGAGGTCTTCCTCTCCTGCTCCTGCCTGGCAGCTCCACCTTCATCATTCTTTGTCCAGTATACCCGTCCTCTTCACACCTCTCACACTCACCCATAACACATGTTAATGCAAAAAAACTGAAAAGCAAACTGAAGGGGTGAATTTTATCTGGATAGTCTAGATTTTTGCATATTTACACTTTTAAACCACGTAAATGTTTTTTGTCTTCAAATGAACTAATCTATACTTGCATTCTGTTAGTCCGTAGTCTTGAGACAGCCAGCTGCTATTTTCAGTTTTATTGTCATTTTTCAAATTGACCTCGATCTGCACAGAATTGTGGAGGAAGCCAGAAATAATAATGGCCTCACCATTGAATAATATTACGTTTACTGAGCAATTCTTTGTATTTTGGATGAACAGACTGTGAGTGTCAGGGTTAAACTCAAGTTAGACAACAACTGAACTGCAACGTGTGTGTGTGTGTGTTCCTGTTTAGCTATTTTTGTGAGGACCGAACTCTGCGTTCTACTATCCTCGTGAGAACCAACCAGTGTCGATCCCTCCATGCTGTTAATGCTGCCAACGGTTAGGCTTGAGAGGGAGGAGCCATTTGTATGAAAGTAGTTTGTGTATTTGCAAGTCATTGCATGCACTACACCAGTGTGTGTGTGTGATGAGGTGTTGTGTTGGCTTGGCACAGTGCATAGCTCTGATGCCCACTGGCAGCGGCGCAGCACCTCGTTGCAGTTGTTGAAGAGAAAGGGAACAGCTGGCACTGCTGGGACACACACAGGGAGCAGGCAGCGAGCCCGAGCCTCAGAGAGAGCAGCAGGGAGGCTTCGTGTTCATACTGAAAGAAGTCAGCTAACTAACACACACCCACACACTGTTATACTGCTTTCATCCAGCAGATCACACACACACTCACAAGGACACACTAAAGCAAACCCTGTGATCACATAACTCTGTAAAACCCAAAGAGAGTTTTAACATGAAACAACATTAAAGCTGCAGTCATTTAAGCTTTTAAACACTTAATGAAACATCTGAACAAACTTGACTTTCTCACACCTGTGAGTCAGTCCAAGCCAGACCGTGGCACCGGCTTCAGCCATCGCCACAAAAATGTTCTCACCTCCAGCTGAACCTCTGCAGCCCGCAGCACTCATGACGTGATCAGCCATTAAAGCCTGCACTCAAAAAAATAACTCTTTGAATGAACATAAAAAAATCACGGAAAGAATTTCCATGTAATTAAATTGCTTTATTTTAGCATTATGCAATTCTGTTATTCCAACTTAATGTACTTGAGTTGGACTAACGTGATTAATTAATGATGATTCAACTGTTTTACTACAGTTGTGTCCAACTTAATTTAATTGATTTGATCCAACCCAGGCAAATTACGTTAGTGCAACAAAACATGCTTATTCGTGATAGAAATCCATTTATTTTAAGTTCATTTAAAGAGTTATTTTTTTGGAGTGTTCAACAAAGTCTAGAGTCTGGTTAACATAAAATGTTAATGGATTTATAATAACTTGCACTCCATCCATCCTCTTATCTTTACCAGGGTTGCGGTGAGGCTGGGACAGGGTGGGGTGTGATAAGGTGGGAGTCAGAATACTGGACAGGTCATCAGTCTATCACAGAGAGACAGACAACCATTTGCCCTCATGTTCACAGACATTTTAGAAACACCAATTAACTTAACCCTAATTACTGCATGACTTTAGCTGTGGCAGGAAACCAGAGTACCCAGAGAGAACCCACTGCACACTTGGCCAGATTGCAGATTTGAACCCAAGACCTTCTTGCTGCGAGGCCACAGTGCTAACCACTGTGCCACCGAGCTGTCAACCTAGACTTCAAAAACATAGGGAAACTATGATTACAAGGCTTTATATAGAATTTTAAAAACCACAATAAATAGCTGAGGCATATACGTAGTGTGTGTATGGCTGTCTGTCTCTTCTAACCCAGTGATTTTCCTGTGGTTTGAACTCTTGTGTGATCTTGTGAATTGTGTGAATCCAGGAAACTAACCACTCTTACTAGATTGTATCCTGTCATCTCAACAAGAATAAATTAAGTTGCTGGATTTCATGCAGATCCTACATGATTTCATTACGTTCACCACAGACACAGGAAATTATTTTGTTCACATTACAAGTTTGAATTTTGTATATTTAACAACCACCCAATTTCATTTTTTTGAGTGAGCCAAACTTAAAAACAAAGTAATTCCACCTTAAAGGACGACCCTAACCCAAATGATGTCACTGAGCTAATTAAGCAAATGCATCACAAAGTGCTTCTATTATTGAGGGAAATACTGAAATTGTAATTTATTGTTTATTACTAAGTTAAAAAAGGATATCATGCCATCCTGTTATTATTGTTGTCATTATTATTTTCATTATTATCCCAAAAAAAAGTTATTAACTGACAGCTCGTCGTTCCTTCCGGTCTTTCCTATGCATGTGTTCACTTACCAGGAGCCCGGTAGGACAACGCGAGGGCCAGCATGAATAAATGAAAGTCATTATCTCTGCCAGAGACAACACTGAGCTGTTCATTACCGGTCATCAGTGTTGGGTAAGTTACTTTAAAATAGTAACTTAGTTACATTACTAGTTACTTCTCTCAAAAGTAACTCAGTTACTTCAAGTTACTCGTTACTTTCAAAGTAACTAGTTACTAGGGAAAGTAACTTTGGTTTTACTCAGAATTCTCTTGTTAATGTGTTGCTTCCATAACTTTGCAGTCTTCTAGCTTGCTTACTTGCCACAGTGCACTGTGCCACCTACCAATAGAAAGGAAAAGATAATGTGCATATTTCCACGAGAGAAATCCCACGCCTGGACCGTCATTGACTGCTGCCATGATTCTAGCCTATGTCACAGCGTCATGCGCGCCTTTTACATGCAACACAAAAACTGCAGTCGTGGTGCTTTTGATTGTACTCAGAACTCAGAAATTCTGCCTTCTGAATAGGAAGATGTAGGTAACACCAGACTGCAGATGAGCTGCATACAGGGCTGGACTGCGACAGAAAATTGGCCCGGGCATTTTGACTAGAGACTGGCCCACCATTATAGCAAATATCATAAAGCCTTTGAATGCAAACAAACGCTGTTGTGACAGTGATGTACACTGTTTTGATGGTATATATGCATCAATCTATCAATAGTTTGTTGTAAGATTCAGATAATTATTTTTTAAAAGCTAGACATTTTAAATGAGAATAAGAACGAAAAGTATTTTATTTGTGCCCCCCTCTCCCTGTTAATGCCCTACATGCCCCCTGGCAACACTTTGCTAGATCCGCCCCTGCACAGTTACCAGCTGTCAGCTACTTAGAAAAGGATCCTGGTGTTATTTGTCTCTCAGAAACCGCTCATAACTTCAACTCATCCATGTCACCTAAAAGGTAAACCTGTTTCTCCATCACCTGTTCAGCTCTGATGATCCAGTAAGGACATCTCCTGGTTTCATCTTCATGTTTCCCTCTCACCACATATCCAAACCGACATCATGACCAGCAGCTTTTTTGCAGCTGTGGCTCCAGCAAACATCAGCTGATACTATAAATTAATATTAAATAAATTCTAACAACAGCTGATCAAGCTTAAACGCGCTGCTGTTGTTTAGCGCGACATCCGCTGGTTTCCTCTTTCTGGCGCAAAGTGAGCGATAAACAAACAAGAGAGCCGATCAGCTGATCATTGATCAGTTTTCATGATTGAAGTAGAAACGGTGCAGCGTAAACACAGAATAACTCCAGCTTTGTGTCTGTTTCATTGTAGCTGAATTACGGGACAAACTGTTCCTTTTCACCTCAATAAGAAACGCGTAATATTTTCTCTGAATACCAGACGGGACGGTTGGCAACTCTAATAACTTATGAACAAAATAAAGTTTAACATCGTTAACATCATAGCACCACCCAGCTGTATAGAAACTCCGTCATGCTAGCTAGCATGCAGTATGGAAAAAGTCAGAATAACGAAAATAAACTCCACCTAAACTTGGTTTATATCTGACCCAGAGAGACTGCAGGTCATAACTTCTTACCTGAAGTTCAGTTCACACTTGGACCGGCAGCCGCCTCGGGTCTCTTTTCCTTCTGCGTCCCTTTTCCTTCATCCACCTGCTGGCCTCCACCACTTGCTAATGTTACTGAATCTGTGGAAGCCATAGCCACCACACGAAGTGACGAGTAACGACCCTATCTAAATCCCAGTAACGAGTAACGCGTTCCTGATTTTGGCATAATAACTAGTTACCGTGCTCGTTACCACAATAATAACGTAGTTACTGTAACGCGTTACTTAATAACGCGTTAGTCCCAACACTGCCGGTCATGCAACTATAAATTAAATATATATAAATTATATTTATATAGTGGATGTCTATGCCAAGCATCCTTTGGCAGTGTTAATGTGTGTGACTGTTACACAGAACAAAGCGCTTTGAGTGCTCAGGTAAAGTAGAAAAGCACTACATACCACAACCATCCCTCAAAGGAATGATTGAAAACCAAACAAGGATCAGTCCTTAAAGATAAACAAGATGCTTTTCCTTCAAAATCTGACAACTGTGGAGTTTTTTCATTGGTTACATGTGAGTGTGTGTGCGCGAGGACCCAAGTGTGGGCACGGAAGCAGATGGAGGTTTAACTAAAAGCTCTTCATTAGGAACAGATGCTCTGATAAGGCACAAAGGGACACTGACTTAAATACGACTTAAATACACACAGAGAAACACGGGAATTACACACAGGTGGTGGACACAGCTGGGAACAATCAGTAAGATGAGACAGAGGTAAAACTGAACACACTCACATGAGACACAGACCTTCACAATAAAACATCACACGCAGGCTCGACATCGAGAGACAGACAGGAAATGACACATGGAACTAGACATATACTAAGCAGACCCAACCGAAGAACAAATCCTAAACACAAACATGAAACGCTAATAATAAACATCCTAATCATCATCATCATTAACACAACAAGAGAACAAGAAAACAATCCCTGATGCAAAATTACACCAAGACATAATAAACTCAAAATACTGGGTCCAACGGACCCAGAACCGTGACAGGAAGGAAACCTGAACATAACACGTGAGAGGAGGGCCTTTTGAAAATAAAACAGGAAACACCGCACAGCGAGA